>NW_017100265.1:455315-482205 GCF_001263275.1 Habropoda laboriosa | reverse complement strand
CAATAAAACCATTCACAAAGCCAACAGAATTATGCAAAACTTTAAATTGTATTATCTACAATAGCCTTACAAGCACCCAGTTATTATTTCCAACACACATTTCTCGTTAAAAAATAGTCGTTCCCAAAAGAATCTTCATTATTCGAATATTCGAGTACTCGTTCGAAGCGCGGAAGATTTATCAACATGATTAACCGAAGAAATATAAACTGGTCGTAATTTAACGGCAATAAATTCGCAGCGCGGTTCGAACGAACCTGGAACTGGTTTAGCGAAACTTGAAATTCCAGGAAACTTTTCGAGACTCTTCGCCGGCGACTTCCGGTCACGTTAAAAATACCATCCGTGCTCACTCGTAAATGCAAGGAATCGGAAATCATTATCATTATCCGTGGACGCAATTGCCGTGCTCTTCTCTTTATAAGTACCTGTTCGCTGCGCGGCTAATAAACGCGGCTGATTTCCTTCTTAGATGATTAAAGTTAACTACGAACCGATATCGCGCCAGCGCAGTCCTCCGATACGACTTCCAACAATTAGTTATTTCAACGTGGAAACATAAATTACGAAGGGGTTAACGACTAACCAACTCGTCGTTATGGCTCCTCTAGTGCATCCGACTCGAAGATGAATCGTTGCTTTTGCATTTTCATTTATTTAAAAGAATTTTCATTGGTCAGCGTGGGTGTGTACACTGTGCCGAGCTCGAAACGAATAGGCGGTTTCTGGAGTCGTGATTTGAGAATTGGAAACTTTTACGATTGATGACTCAAATTTAGAAAAATTCTCGGTTTATGTAATAACTTTTGTAGCTTTGAAACACTGTTCTATATTGAGTTGTAAACGAACACGCGCTTTCCGGAATCGTAATTAGAGGATTGGAGACCTTTATGGTCGGTGACTCAAACTTAGAAAAGTTCTAAGCTTATATGTATATTGTATAGTCTTGAAATATTTTTCTATGTGAATAATAGTAAGCTCTAATTCAGCACTGGGAATTTTTAAAAAATTTTCAATTTTTAGTCCGAAGATTAAAGGTGATCGTCAATGATTAGAACCAAAAAATGCGAACATTAGACCGTATAAAAATTGTGAAAGAGATTTTCAATAGCCTCAAACTGAAAACTATTCATTTTCTTCCATCTCGATAAATAACACAGTACCATTCAAACACATCGCAAAACTCTAAAATTCCCTACATTGAGACGCGAAAAATTTCGCACACCATCGCAAAACAAGACTACACACGCTATCGACAAATTTTTCCAAAGCTCCCCGCTATCTGATAAAATTCATCTTTCGCCGGGAGATGAACAAACATCGATTAAGCATAATCGCCGTGAATCAACAAAGGCGAAAGCATTAGTCACGCAACGCGGCCGATATTAAGCACCAAGCCAGTAACTTCCTCTTGGGTTTGAATCGAATTCCCGTTCCTCTGTGCCGGTTAAATAGAGAAACAAATAAATAACCAGGTGTATAAGCAGAAGCACGTTCGTTTGATTGTAGCCCCGTAGTAGGTAGCATTTCATAATAATTATCTCGAGAGGGGCCCTCAGAGAGAGAGAGAGAGAGAGGCCTGTGTGCACGGCCACGAACATCGTTTCTTCTCTCTAAGGTCGCCTTATTAAGGAAGCTATCATTAAGCCTCCCTATCTCACCTATTACCGTTTACTGGCCCATGCCATTGGCCGGTTCCCCGGTACCGATGATCAGGATTTTCATCCGTTCGAGCTCGCCCAATTACGTCACGTGCCCGACGATGCACCTGGCCACGTTCGTTCGTGCAACGCTTTATTCGTTTGCTCGATGCATTTGTCTTCGGCCGGTTGTCGGGCCTCGAATCTCTCCTTGTAATAAGTCTAACATGATGCCTGGCAAACCTTTCCTTACAGAACCGGCTAATATATATCTGTGGCCTTGTAAAGATCGGCGAATACGGTTTGCGTTTGTTCTTGTTGCCGGTTACCGGTGGCGAGGATGATTGATAAATTCGGCAGCGGAGGATCTTTAAAGCGTTACCATGCTTGCTCTTTCATTTAACTTCCCCCCGTCTGATTATCTACTGACAATTTCTTTCGCTGATCGCAAAGTGAAGACCGATGAATAGAATACGGTGTTTGTTTTGTTGGCGTTATTGATCGTTGAGATGATCGATAAATTCACAGACGCGGGAGTCTTTAAAATATTACGGTACCCGGTGTTTGGTTTCATTCATTTTCCAATCGGATGTACAGGGATTCTTTTTTGGTTTAGTTGGAGTAGAGTAATGAATGTTGTTGCGTTTGTTTGTGTTTGCATTTTAAGAATGGAGTATTTTGTTTCAGTTTTTTTGAACATTTTTCTTGGGGGCTGTAATTGCTGTTATAGTTTTTAGCTTTTAAGTTTCTATGAATAACTAACTGTAAGATAGATTGTATCAAAGCGTTGAAATTTATATCTTCACTTATTTAACGAAGTAGAGCAAAATTTCCTGGGTACAACTTTCCACAGTTTTCACGACTGCGAATAATTTAGACACCAAATTCCAAATTTGCTCCAATAAGAGCAAAAATCTCTTGAACATAATTTCTTACAATTTTCACGACTGTGAACAATCCAGACTTTAAACTCCTACATAATTTATCACTAGATTTCCAATCATTTATTTAACAAAGTAGAGAAAAATAATTTTCCACGATTTTCACAATTGCAAATAATTCAGACTTCAAATTCCTATACATTTCACTCATAATTCTCAAATTTCCTTGAAATTCGAGTTAGGTCAACACTGCACCTTTTCTCACCAAATCTCTCAACTCCTAACTAACATCGAATCTTCGCAGCACTCGACAAACCCAAACCCATCAACAACCTTGCAAAAACCTACAAATCCTCTGCTTCCTCTCCTCCATTTGACGAGAATAAAAAAGCTGACAATTAATGACTGTCCGTAAGCTAGAAAAGGACGCAAGAAAGGTGGATCGAGTGAAAATTCCGATGTTCCCAGTGACACAAATGGTCGTCTGGCTGAAAGGTGACTGGACAATCGCAAAGTGGACACACGCCAGTGAGAGATTCATCGGTTGTCTCGTCCAGATTTCCGTTTCACGGCGAAAAGTGATCGATCGCGCTCGAGTCGTAAAGAGGTGGTTCCCCTGAGCCACGGGAATCGGTCCTCGGTTGCACACGCGGGGCTCTCCTACCTGCTACGGATTTTATGTACCAGCGTGAAATACGCGTGCGGAATGGCGTACCATAGGCCGGCTTCGTTCCTCCCCGTTAGAATACCGCGATCTTCTTTATCGAGCGATAAATTTTAAGGCGCCCTTTCGAACAGGACGTGTCAAGGCCCGGCGAGTTATGTCCGATATGGAGCAGGACCGGCGACCACGCAACAGGATACCTGTCGTAACTGTGCCTGAACACCTGTACGACCTCGTTTTGCATCTTCCGTCGCTGGATTTGTAGAGATTTGTCCGGACGGGGCAAACCGCTCCTTTACGGTCACGTCCATCTTGCTTAAGTCTGTAATCCCGTGCAGAATTCCAATTGATCTGCGAATTCTAACTTGGACCGATGCTCGAGCGATCTTTCATTTTCGTTTGAAATTCGGCGAAAATTGTGTGGATCGATAAGATCACGAAAGAATGCAAATTGGAAATTCTTTAGCCACAAAATATTGTTCACACCAATTTTAAGACATACTTATGGCGGACTTTGACGCCATTTTTCTAGCCGATATCAAATTTTCCGAGCGAATTGCACTCATTTCAGTTATTATTTTTTTTTTAACTAATTGATCGTCTGGGAAACTTCTCTTGCGCGAGAAAGAATTTGCAGAGGTTAAATGTGATTACATTATCACGTGATTTTATATATAGGTATGAGAGAGAGTCACGTGTACTTTAGTTCGATCACGTATTAAAATGTTCTTCAGACGCGTTATTGCGATGTGACCGATGTAAATGTTTAGAAAATGCGAATGATCCTCAAGAAGAAGTACATACGACATGAATAAAATAAGCTCCGAAGATGGTATGAGTTTCACGAACAAAACCTCAGAATTGATTAACATTAATGAGACTTGCGTTGAATTTTCTGAAGAGACTAGCTTTCCGTTTAGAGTAGAAGATCGTCATAGAGCCACATAGCAACATGACACCTGAAAGAAACGTTCAATGATAATTTTAAGAAATACATTTCCTACAAAAAAGAACAATTTCTTTACCAAAGCATTAGATCGAATATATCGACATAAAAAGAATCAGATAGAACTTCCGCAAAGATTTCCATTCTAAATTCATCTTGTTAAAGGTTCGCCGTTTCTTCAAGTGTTAATTACAATCTTTCCGCGACGTATCACGCCGAAGAACTATACTCAAGTTTTTGCAACGCGGATACACCATCGGCCAGCGCAATCTTCGTGGTGGCTGGTGCATAAACAGACGCCGTGGAGAAGATAAGAATAGAAGGTATGAAAGTTTCGAAATGCGGGTCCGTACAAAGTCTTCATTTCCGCGATAATGCCAACATTAATTCTCGACCTGGCACATGAAGAAGTACGTGCTGCTCATAAACGACCAGATTGCCATCTTGTGATCATTCGCATTCCAAGGGAAGCTTCAATTAGCCGGCAATAAGAATGCAATAAAACTTTAATGCTTCGTCGACAGTCGTCAGCGCGGATTGACCTCGACGTCAGCGTAACCGCGAACGCATCCATAATGCATAGGATTTCTTTCCTTAATTGGATCAGAGACAAATCGACGTTTTGTCCTTTCTACGAATTCTATCGGCCCTTGGGACCATGCTCTTATTGTTTTGCTTTTTTCCACGGAAAATTAAATTACCCGGAGACCGTTTACGTGGGGAATTGTCAAGCCTCGCCTGTTACGGTAACATGTGGCACGTGAAAAATTTACTTGCTAATTCGTAATGGAAGTAATTGTTTCTGGAGTTCTTTTTTATAATTGCAAGGACAGTTTTATATTTCTTTTGTTGATTTTTGTGAAGCTAGACAGTTGACTGCTGACTCATAAAATTTCATCAATACCGAACAGAAGTTGATTAGGTAGAATACTTGGACGTTGAGTATGCTTTTTTGATATTGTTGAAATGATTCTTTAGAATGCATTGTTTTTCAGCCATAATAAATATCTGTCTAAAGGATTTTGAACAAAGTACAAAGTAAATTATTAGTTGTAAATATTGACTATAATTTAGGCAGCATTACTGCTCCATTTTTCAAAGTCAAGTTTTTGTAAAAAATGATCAAAATGTATCATACAGGACTTCAATAAAATTCTATCCTGCAGAAATATAATCGAATATCTTGAAAACCACATTTTCAAATAAAATAACATAAAAGACTACCTTCAGCCTTTTTTGCATATTTTAATATTTCAACCAGCAATGCAGCAATTTTTTATGAAAAAAAAATATATATAAATTAAATCTCTATTTTTTAACCTAAAGCATTTAGAATCATTTCCTCAGCTTCTTTCAAATTCTCCCAAATTTCATCTCTTCAACCAGAACTCCAAAACACTTGGAATTTCCAATTAACGGAAGATCTAGAAATCCAGTTTACCTGGCGACATTACACGTGTTTCAACCGAGCATCACGAATTCGCGTGCTCCGTGAAGCTCACCTAGCGGTTGAAAAAATCCCGTAAGAAGAAAGAGACACCGGCCATATTTCAGAATCAGCGACGGGACACGGCCAGCCAGGCCAAAAGCAAGAAGCAAAGGTCGCGATTTCTAAAAAACCAACCGACCGAACCTTACGGTGAACCTTAATCCGTTTAACCGTGGCGCGCTCGCATAGCTGACAGACAGTATCTCGCGCTGACAACCGGGACGGAGTTTGTCATAATTATTGGCCAAGGTGTCAGCTAGCGGCTCGCTTCGTCGCCAACAAATGCCTCTCGCGCGCGTTCTAAGCGATACGGCTAGATCCGCGAATAAATTCGAGGACAGGAAAAAGTGCTCGCTGATTAACGACGATTCAGCCAACGACACCGGCTGCTGCTGCTCGGTTGGATTAATGTAGAACGCTTGGACAACCAGGTGCCATGCGTCCACGTAAATTACGCGTTTTCTCGCACAAATGAAGCGTAAATTTTGCGAATGCGAATTTCTACCGCACGGATGGTATTTCGTGGTATTAAGAAGCGTATGGACCGGTGATAATCGCAACGATGCTTTTGATAAATATGAATTAACGGTGTGCATAAATTATGCTTACGCGTGCGCTTAGAACGATCACGTTTTCGTGGAGAATTTAACGTTTCATTCTCGGACGAAGGTCTGTTTAATAGAGTTCAGTGAGATGAAAGTGAAGAGAGTATTTGTGATATATTAACGCAGTTGATTGTTAGTTTCACTTTTTGTATTTTTTTGTTATTTACTAAAAATATGCAGCATTTGTAATATTGAAATAATAAGAACTGACGAATCACAGTGGTTTATTCAAAATAACATATCAAACAACTTGAATTTTGGCTAATATTCAATAATAACTGTCTTCTACCATCTAATTTAATTACCACTTGAAATAATTACAATTTAATACCAAATTTCTTGGAAAAATTATTTATACCGAAAACTTGTTTCCTTATCAATTTATAATATTGTGGCATGTGTACCTTTTCTACTAGACCCCAGAATTTTAAAACAAGACAAATACACCTTACGCAAAACTTCCCAATAAAAAATTCCAATAATTAAAATAACCCAAATTGGTAACAACAAAACCTTTTACCATCTCATCGAAGCTAATAATTTACTTACTAAGAACTGAACTGTCTTCTTTGTACCGGTTTTCCACTGGACCCTTAAATTTTAGAGCAAGACAAAAATACCTAACACACAACTGTCCAATAAAAAATTCCAATAATCAAAATAACCCACATTGGTAACAAAAAACCCTTTACCATCTCACCACACCTAACCACTTACCAAAAAACCAACCGCCTTCCTCACAAAAATTCTCACCCCCGGCAAAAGTCTCTTTCCATCCATCCCGCAACTCTACTCCACGTTGCACACGATCGTGTCTCCGTGTCTGTCACGGGAGAGCGTAACCACCGCAAGTCGCCCGTCAAACTTTCATTTCCACGCTTTACCAGTCAATTGCAACCGGCGGTGGATCGCCCAACTCCGCCCGAACTGTCCTGAAACGGCGCGACGTGAACGGCAACTAGCGAGACCATTTTTACTTCATCGAGCACCGAGACCAACTAATATACATTCGTGTCCGGCTGTATCAAAGGGGGGCGATCGTCGGGGCAAACAATTTTCTCGTGGCCGTGGTAGAAGACGCTCGTGTGATGCGATAAGCACAGAGCATCGTTGAATTTACGAGCGGCCAATGCCAGGAATCAATCCGGCCACATAGTTTAGCGAGATTACACGTTTCGCGCTACCTTCAGGGGCGAGGGGTGGGGGAGAGAGAGAACAAGAGGAACATCGACGCCGAACAGAACTATGGCTATGTTCGGCCGCCATCTTGTCAGGCGTTCCTGCGCAGAAACACCCCAGGGCTGCGTTTCGATCATCCTCCGACTGTCCTACAGCCATAAAGCGGCGCAGCCCCGTTGAAACCCTCTGTATAAATACGCACGAGTCCGGTTCTACCGGTCTCGAACCGTTCGCGTAATACGCGATACATCTTTTTCAGTCTTTGTGATACGCGACACGCTGCTCACGGCTCTGTAACGTCTCGCCGTTTCGAAGGCTGTAACAAAGCTCTGCTCGACGATAAATTACCGATCAGTGTATACACTCGGGGGTTTTCTTCTTTTTTTCCTACGATGATAAAAGTATGGGAGATAAGGAGGCAATGTCGGTGGATGGCGGTGGGATATTTGAGAGAGCGATTCGTGATCCGTTTAGAAGGGTTTATGTACCTATGCGGTAATCTTTGGAGAACATCTTTGGTTTAGAGAGGTGAATGTTTCGTAACGATGTTGAGTTTTAATGTAGGGCTGTTGAAAATTGTGGTGGAGAATATTAGGATTAGATGTGTATATGGGAGTGTCCGATCGCGCAGTCCACCGGTCAGTAACACATCATAAACTAATAAACAGTCCTTTTCAGCCGTCTTCCTAGCCCCTAACAAATTCCTTCCCTACCTGGTCATGTTTCCTATCCCTTTCCCCTTTCCGGGTTTTCCCCAAATTATTTCAACTTTTACACACCACCTTCACCCTCACGTTCTCCTTCCACTAGTTTCCTAATATCCAATCACACCTCCGCATTTTTCGAGTCCTTCTTTTCCACCACCTTCAACGTCCAACCAATCACAACATACACCGACCTAATATATACCCACGCACCACCACAAATAAACGAGTTCAAAAATATTCTTACGGAGAGAAACTTCTTTTTCACCATCACCACACCAACTACTAGGATTTTGCCCAAATATATACCCACGCACCACCACAAATAAACGAGTTCAAAAATATTCTTACGGAGAGAAACCTTTTTTTCACCATCACCACACCAACTACTAGGATTTTGCCTTTCCGGGATTAACACATCGGGAGCGCAACGATACTAACCGCGTTCGAGCTGGAAACAGTCTCGTTCACGAGTCGAGCATCGTACAGGGAGTAAATTGTGAGTAAATTGGGTACAGTAGTGAGAGATTTTGGATCGGTCGACTGAATAAAGTGGAGGATGTTAGAGTAATATTGTGGTTGATTTATTCCGTGTTAGGGGATGATTTTTTGAGTATTTATGGAGATTCTTATTCCACGAAAAGTGGGACTTCTTTAAAAAATTATTTTAACCTTAAAACTGAAGGATGTAAGAGTAATCTTATGGTTGAATTATCCCGTGTTAGGGGATGATTTTTCGAGTATTTGTCGGGATTCTTATTTAACGTAAAGTGAGATTCCTTTAAAAATTAATTCCAACCTTAAAAATGGAGAATGTCTGAGTAATTTTATGGTTGAATTATCCTGCGTTAGGGGATGATTTTGCGAATATCTATGGAGATTCTTATTGAACATAGAGTGAGAGATATTTAAAATTTATTCTAACCTTAATATATAATACAATAATCAGTGGTGGTTAAATCTTGCCATGATAGGAGCCATATATCGCCTATCAGAACTATGTTCACAGATTGTGTATAGCCTGAACGTACATTGAACTCAACTTGGCTCAAAAATCACTGTCTACTAATTTCATGGTTAAATTACAAGTTACGCTTACAATCCGTGTGCATATTACACTATACAATACACTAAGGGTCTAGAAGTGCTGAAATTTAGCGTAGAAAATATTGAACAATTACATTCTACGAATATTACGAAAAATAGTAACAGGATTAATAACATATACAAAATCCACGTGTGCCTTTGTAGCCAAGTATCTTTCTTTTTATCCTATCCTTGACAGCTGTATAAATAATTCTCTACAAGAGTCTTATAAGAGAAAGTCATAAGTTACTGAGAAGAACCAAAAAAAATTTATTATGTCACATCACATGAAACGTCGAACTGAAATGTCACATTCGTCTTGACTCGCGCCTAAACAAGAATCCTGAAATTCCCTAACACGAATTATATAAACTTCAAGTTACCACCAAAAAACTTGTCACCACTCGATCAATTTGCAACTGATTAGAAATCCGACGTATCTTCGAACATTACACACTAGAATTCACAGCCAAACTTACAAAAGCCTTCAAAAACAGTTGCCCAATTTTCCCTCACTCTACCGAGAACTTCCAAACATCCGAACGAAACGAAGAACAAAAATGAGCGTAGAATTGAAACATTGGTTCCGGTTAAGAAATTCGTGGAAACGCCGAAACCACGGAATTCGTCACCGAGACGAGCATAGTCTCTCGTTGTAAGCGATCGCGAGGAATGCTCCGGTTTTTGTAATCGCACAGCGGATTCCAGGATATGCCGCGTAAAAAATGAAAACGTGCGGAACAAGGTAATTTCCTGAAATGGTCATGCGAGAAGACGATCGTCCGTGGAGCATCCACGTGCCAGATACTACACGCGAGATTCCAACGATACCATATACCGGAGACCAGGAATAATCGGCAAGTTGTTCTCCATAGTTGCCCGCAGCGTCGTATATCGGCAAAAAATTCCATTACACGGTTCTTCACGATTTCACTTCAGCCTCGATCCGCCTGACAGTTTTTTTTCAGGCGTCACTCGCGATTGCCGCTAATTAATTTTCGCGCGAGATTCGACGCGCATGTAATTCGCCTCGAGCTTGATCGATGCGCCGTCACCTGTGTGTATTGTATGCACGCGACAAATAATTCTCGGAGTTCGAACATGTTGTTCGATTTTATGGATAGTTTACTAGAGATTGAATTTCGTTGTGTTTGTCAGGGCTTAGAATTTTGAATTTTTATTAAGTTTAGTTGGAAGATCGAGTTTTTGTTAAGTTTGTTAGAGAATCGAAGTTTTGGTAAGGAAGTTTAGTGGAGGAACGTGAAAGTTGGGTGAGCATAAAACAGATCTGAAGTTCAGGAATTTTGGGTGTGTTAACCCTAGAGCGGTCTTCGGGTCTTTTTTGACCCACCGCCTTTTTATATTTTTAGTCATTTTTGCTGTTATCAAGTTTACGTTCCTTAACATTATTTTAAACGTTTATTGTCTAGGTTCGTATGTCGTGTTGGAAACTAAAATTCTTTCACATAAGGTCTTAGATCCTTTTTGACCTAAGATCGTAGATCCTTTTAAGTGTACAGTCAAAACGAAGAATGCAGTAGGGTTAAGGAAGTGTTAGTTACTTGTTACGTTATCCCATTTACTGTCATTAGCGAAGACACTTCCGTTCAAAAATATTAAGACACTTATTGAATTTAAAACAAATCCAAACAGTCGTTAAAACCAACAGAAATGCGAAGTAATTAAACAAAGTGGAGAAATTTGGGAAAAAACCTGGTTCTTCGCTTCCGAAATTGATTCATTGCTGCAGTAAAGAATTCAATTTTTTCATCTGAAAGGATTTCCAAACAGAACAAGATGGTAGATGCTAGGTTTTTAAATTCTGCGGTTTATATCTAAAATGTAAATTTTTTTGTAAAGCTCTGCAAATCAGAATTCATCCAATTACCAATTTTCACCTGAAATCGGATGTGAAGAAAAGCATGCTCGATATCTTAAAAATTAAAATTACATCTCAATACGTACCATAAAAAAAGACTAAAGAGAAAACTGAATATCACTTGGATAATCCAAAAAGCAGTACAAATGCAACAAAGAATAGCACTGTCAAATGATTAAATTTCTCGAGTCTTTCAAAACTCAGAGAAGATCCAGTAACAACGACTGCAGAGATTCTGCCTCCTCCGTTTCACATACTTCGCCTACCAGCTCAATCCATTCTTCCACAATGAAACAGCATTACTCCGTACGAAACGCATCTGTCCTCGATCGGATCGATCGATCGATCGAACGATCGTTGACGCGGCTTAATTTAAAAGCCAGCAAGTCAGCCTTTTCTAATCGTGCGTGCATGTCGGATTTTTCGCATGCAGAAATCTCCGGTAGCGCGGGTAATTAATTATTCCTTCTTGCCGCTTATGCACGTCAGCCCATTAAATTCAAATCAGCCTGCTCCTTGGTGGAACAGCTGCAACGTACAATAGACAATGTGATTGATTAAAAAAACGTGGGAGCGAGCGTGGACGCGAAGCGTGCGCTCTGCTCGATGCGGATGCGTCCAGAGCAGAGAGAACTGTAGCGGTGCCGCAAGAAGCGTCGGGATGCAATAACGGCAGCAGCCCGTCTATTCGACGAGAGAGCAACTGCGGCGTATGCGCCCAATTAGAAGGAATCCAGGAGGCAAAGGGACAGGGACGCCTGGACTCTCACGCTGCCGGGGATTCGTATGCGAGTCGCGTGTCCGGTGTCCTGGTGTTGTTCTCCGACTTTAAGCTCCGCTCACAATGCTCGCGGACGGTGGTTTTAAGATCGATCGAAGAATTGGCAGTGGAAAAAGATTTTCTTTTTTTTTTTTCATACTTCGGTGTTGTTACTTGTCTGCTTTTGAAATAGTTCAAAGTTTCTTTGGGATGAAAATTGCTTGACTTTATTAAGTTTCTTTTTTTTTTTTACTTGAATGTTGTTACTTATGCACTTCTGAAGCATTCGGAAATTTCTCCGAAATGAAAATTGCTTGGCTGTTTTAAGTTCGTTTTTCTTGTTTACCTGAGAATTTTCAAAAATTTCTTTGAAGTGAAAATTGCTTGGCTGTGTTAAGTGCGGTTTTCTTTTCTTACTTGAGTGTTTTTGAAAATATCTTTGGAATGAAAGTTACTCGGCTGTGTTAAGTTTCGTGATCGACTATAAAGAATAACGGAGATTTAATCGGTAATTTAGATACAAAATCCTTACAAGGAAATGTGTTCTGGATGTTAAACGTTGAATTTGTTGAAACGAAAAGTAATCGTTCAGGAAAGATGTAAATCAACCTAAATTGAGTGTAATTCAATATCTCATCTGCAATATTCCTAAAAATGATTCAGGCTAATGAAGCAATCGCAGTAATAAAAATACTCCCGTAACTTGATGTCACTGAAACTTCAATGCCTCAATACACTTTCATTCCTTACAACAAAAACAAACCTTGCGTTCAAAATCTCACGAAAAAATACACAATCGTTCACTCTAGCTTCACAATCTAGAACACAGGGAATCCTTTCCTAACCTATCACGCTCCACACATTCTTACACAACACTTTCCAAACAACCTCAAACCATCACCCGCAAAATTGTCAGAGAAGTGACTTCAAACTGACAAGACTTCTCGGTAAAATATCCACAGACTTGAAAGTCAATGTTCATCCAACACGTCTGAACACCATTCACGTCAACCTCCTACCTCTAAAAATGTAGAAAAACTTCCCTGAATGATCTTCGAACTTCTCAGAACGATCGCGAAGTTGAAGTAAAGTCCGGTGTCCGCGATACGTACACAGCAGAGCATTATCAAAGGTATCAAACGCATCTCAGCTTTGAGTTATTGCCTGTGCTCCTAGTTTCAAAAGGTAATTGGCCGTGCTCCGGTACATGTCTGACAATCTTTCACAGAACCGGCGATTTATTGCAACGTTGCATTCGCCGGTCGAACCGGGCGGCGATCCCCGGCGGACAATCGTGAAGCGTTGCGATTTAAATTCGCGTTAGGACGCCAAGGCGAGGACTTTTTGCGGGACCGGACAGTTCGTTACGTACGGTGTATGACGGAGGCCATGGCAGGCGCACGGCATCATTAGATGAGAGTCGATTTTTTCTTCTATCAGGCAAGTTTTTACGCGACCTGGCTACCCCGCGGTATAACGTGCAGCGGAATAACCAGCGTCACCAGATCGGGAAACACATCTCTCTCTCTCTCTCTCTCTCACGGCGAGATTTCTTTTCCGATTTGTGCTCGATCCATCGAATCCGGTCCCCTCGGAATGCCATCCTAAACGCTTCTTCTTCTTGAAATCGCGCTGCCCCCGTTTTGTAGAGATCGCGGACGGTACCGTTTATGAAATCGAACGCGTGCCTGACTCTCGTTCCGTCGATTCGTACACACGCCGCGCGGTCGATTTATCTCTGGCCACGGTTCCGAGAACGCGCTCCACCGCGACACAAATCAGCCCTCGTACGGTCAGCACCAGTGGGACACATTGTTCGTTTTGCCGTGACGTCTCTCGCGCGACGACTCGCGCATACCGGACTCACCTAACTTCTCCTCTCCGCCAGATATAACCGCGGGGCCTAAGGAAGCATCGACGTAGCTACGACTCGTTCGTTCCCCGGTGCCGCGATCCACGCTTTATCGATACGATCGACTAATATCGAGCGTCCGCCGTTCTTACCATAAAAGACGACCTATTCGAACGATACCGTCGCGTCGCGTCGCCGTCTCTCCCTTCGTCCGGCTAGCCGCAGATATCTGCCGGAATTCCGCGTAGCTCGCGCAAAAACCGCTCGCTACGAAAGTACGGGAGGAATCTTAACGAAACGGTGAACCGAATATTTCGTCGCAGTCCCGGCATACGTGAGCCGCGGAATCGACGATCGGAACGACCAGGTGCGCATACGTAAACGATATATCCCTTTGGTCGAATAGCAGCCCCGTTCCGAGCGGTGTGCCGGCACGTTCTTCAAGATCCGTAGTTTTCGCGATCTGTTAGAGTTGTAGTATAGTGTGCGAGAAGCAGTTCTCGCCTTAGACGGCACTCGATTCTTCGCATTGCCTGGATACCACCGGCGGTTCGTTCTTGATGATCCTTCGTGCCTCGACTGAAGAGAGCGGCGAATGGAAAAATCATGCAGAATTCTGGATTATCATCGGTGGATTTTAAATAGGGACAAGTCTCGATGCGCGTTCCGGGGGAAAAATTCGATGGAGTACCTTTCTGCATTTCGAGGAATTAACGGTTAGATTGGAATTGCTTAACAACGATATTACTCATGTGTTGTACAGTTTTTGATACTGGGAGATGAAAGTTTGAATAAAAAGTGAATGGAAAGAAGACTCAATTTGCTATGTAGATAGCTTTATGTGTGTAGATTAGTGGAATGTATATTAGGAGGAATAGAGGAATTTTTAGAAGAAGTATAGCTGGATGAAGGAAAAAGGAAGTTTCGAACGCGCATGCCCAAGCAAAGGAACGGTAAGAAGGCGGGTACCATTTTACGATCCTACATTGTCATTTCTTAAGGGGAAGTTCTGGTGTAAATAGAGAAATGGTTTTCAGGTAGGCTTGGCAACCATTTTATAGCACCTATAATGTTAATTTTTTAATGATTCGTATATAAACTGGTATTGTAGAGAAAACCTAAGGAAATGTGTTGATACTTTTTTAGATCTAGAAAAGTGAAAATTAAACATTTTTTTGTTATTCTTGAATGGTAAAAATGGTTTTCTGCACTCATTTGCTACCGAATACTACATCCATCGTTCATTATAGTATCTTCCGAAAGAGTAAATGCGATAATCTTATTCGAAAGCTGTCGATTGTGATTGGATGATCAACAGCGAAGGCGTTACAAGTTTTTGGCCGTAGCTCCTCCCACTTTACCACCCTAGCTCCTCCCACAAGCTTCCCTTTCGCTTGGTCAAGCTGTACACAATCTTATAGTAGCTCAAAAAACTTCAAAAATCTCAACTATTCCTAAAAACACTTCCTTTCCAATTCATGCAAAATATGAACACTAAAATGATAAATAAGTACAGTCGATAAGTAACGTCTACAATTATAAAATAATAATTTATTCTACGTTCTACACTTCGATATAAGAATATCCACGATATCGAACCTTATTATTCAACAAACAACATTTCTTCTTCTCAAGAATACGTCTGAAAATGCTGTCCTGAACGAAAGAAACATTTACTAGCCTCCTTGAGAACCACTGTCCACCAAGAAGCCTCGTAAGGGTCCAGGTAGCGTCTTCGCTCTCTCCGCCAAGGACCTTAAATCATATCGGTCGATATACTCCCTAAACAATAGCTACGCCGGCGATATGGTCGTTTTTGGTGCTCTCAACTCGCGCTGGAGAAAAATACCCGTACGGTAAAGCACGTCGGAGACAATGGGAGCCCGCGGATTATTCGTTCCTTCGAGACGCCCTCCTCTTCCTCCTTCGGTGCACCCTTTTTCGCCAAGGTGCAGTCTTCTGGTGTGCGGAATAGCCGCCGCAGCGCGGCGCCCTCATGTTGCTCCGTGCGGGTGGCCCGGCAGCGCGTTCATTACGCTGGCAGAACCAGTTGATAAAGAGGGGAAAAGAAGAGAAATCGAAGGCGCAACGGAAAGGGATCGATAGATACTGTAACGTCAGAGTGATGCCGGTGGATGTGCTGTGGTTAATGGTATCGAAGAAAACGGTAGATTTTATTTTAAGTGACGAGATTAAACGGTGTTTCGTGGATTAGTGACTAACTCGATGATTGAGAGCTGTGTAGGCTGCTAGTATTAGTGGGTTAAAAGGTAGGTAAAAATGGCCGACGTCTAACGGCCATTATGCTAGTTGTAGAGAAAATGTTTAGATTCAAATTGTTTGTTCCAAGTCTGTGAAACATAAATTTTGTTTAACTTTAGCATCGCTTTAAATGTGAAATTATTGTTTCAGTGTCTTTATGTTAAATTCTGGCTCGTATTTAAATATAAAACTATGCAATACTAACTCAGTGTACTCAAATAAGTTAGAAGATTTTCTTCTTCAATAATCAAGAACAAGTTTCTTTAGAAATTTCGGAACATCTTTTTCTTCGATTTCAGTTATCAAGTTCCCCAACAATAGACAAAGATAACATCATAATAACAATAGTATCAGATCAATTCCGAGCGAAGGAGACTTAAAGAATGAATCTAACACAAAAGATAAATAGTATTGCTCCTTAGCTAGCTCATTCCTATTTCCCACGACAAACGGACGAAAATGTTGCTTAATGCTCTGCAAAATTCATTCACCCCTAGCGCGTTCGGACTTCTCGAAGGTATTTGTCTGAGAAAGATGGCTCTTGAGGTGTCTCTAGTAAAACAAGTTCATGCAGCCATAATAGCAACGCCCCTAGAAACGAGCAAAAAAAGAAGTCTCGCATAATACGGTGTCATCATATGGTGGCAGTGCCATTGTTCGCCCTTTAAACTGTCCTTTAAATATGCAGTATAACTCCTTTTGGTCCGCTGCAGCCTCCTTTAAGTGTAAATGAGGTTACGCTCGGGAGAAGCTTAGAAACGATATTCCTGCACGCTTGTCTCTCTTTAACGATGGAACCATCTCTAGAATCGAGTGGTCTGACCACTTAGAGTCAACTGTACCTCACTGATCGATAGACCTAAGCCTTTTCTTCGAGCTATTCACGACAACGCACCTATTTATTTCAATTATTACTACTTCTTACTCTAAACAAATATTTTAACCAATCTCTATATTGAGAATAAACAGTCCAAAGACTATTGCAGATGTTACAATTAATTATTTTCGTTGAACAGAATTGTCGTCTCGTGTAACTGTTTTGCTTCTTCTGTCCATCGTTACTGTGATCCATTAGAGTCGACTTTAAAACAGCCAACTGTATAAAATCTTTCAATTATTAATGCTATTATTCCCAAACTTCTTACTCGTAGCATGTAGCTCCTTTCTTTGAACCAAAATGTTCATCCTCTTCTGGAAGACGCATCTTTCGATATTACCGTTCTTCTCCCCGATCAGCTCGCGATAAAATCTTCGAAACGCGAGCCTGAAGACGTTGTAGGTGTCATTCCTACCGGTCATGGTTGTCCATCATCCTACCACCATCTGAATTCTGATTCACTAGCGAAGAGTGCCGGCAAAAAGCGACTCTGTCAATTCAGAACGAACTCGTCATACGTACCGTGCCGCGGGAAATTTTGCATTATGAATTAACCTGGCGAGACATCGATCATCCATAGAGACGTATCGAACTCTTCTTCGGGTCTGTCATTTCGTCTAAAATAGTCAACGACTTTTCTTTCACCTGACCCTCTCAGTAGGGAACTCTTTCGCGATACGTGGCTTTCGTCCGATCTAGCAGTGTCATCGAAGCTCCTCTCGATCGTTCATCATTGCTAGCGACTCGGATATTAAACCAAAGATAGCCTCTTCCTGCTTCTGGCGAAATATTATGCGTTAGTGATTTAATGCCTTTGCAATTTCTTGCTATTGCTACTTTCAACGACAGTGCTCGACGATCTTTGAAGAGATTAAAATACGCACGGTGCTTCTGGTTTGTAGCATGGTGGCTTCTTGTTACGTGGAGGAATAGGGATTGAATTGTAATATTTTAAGACTGTGGTGTTAGAAATTTCGTGCAACTTTTCTATAGAATGAAAATAATCGGTAAATTTGATTAGAAATTTGTAGACAAATCCTTTAATTTGACACTGCGTTTGAAGGTAAGTGAAAGAAAGGTGACAAAATTTAAAAAATTCCAACTTAATACTAATTCATTTCTTCCGAAATTTCACACCCTGACACAGAAAGGAAACGAATTTCGTTTCACCTCCATTTCGGTGCGTTTATTTTCCATCGAGCTTCAGTCTCCGCGTGAAATTCAAAGGTACCATCGCACCTGTTCAATCTCCGAACTTCGCTACACAAAAAATTCGCAAAACAATCGTACGTACGCAACGAACAGGTCGTTTTCCGTTTAATCTCTGACTCGGTCCACGTCTGTGGCGGGATCTCTCGCCGGTTCCACTTTCCTGCGATTATTCCACGTCGGCATCCGGAGGCCGGATCATCGATCATCGGCAGCGGTTCCCGATTCGATCTCTCTGTCACAGGCGGGAAAATACGATCGGCTCGTACGTTATTTGCGGTGCCCCGATAGCGCGACTCGGAAGAGAAGTTAATGCCATGGCCACTTTATCAAGCTGCAATAAGAACGGGGTGCTACGGGATCCGAGAATGCAAGAACCGAGTTCCTGAGTAATTGCTCCGAGCGAAGGATCCGCGTGAAAGACAGAGAGGTAGCCAGGGAGACAAGCAGGATCGAGCAAGACGGCGAAGGAAGACAGATAACCTGCGAGACGAGGCAAGAGGACAAGCACGGCTGGGTTCCCGGCCAGCTTCCAGAACCAGAACAACCTGGAATCTTCGCGATCTTAAGTGTGCTTAATTAAAGCATCAGCTCGCTTTAGTCCGGGGGCCGGTTTTCATTAGGGCGGCATTCATTCGGCCGATAAGGTGGCAGGCTCTCGACGACTGGTGAAAATATTACAACGACCAGTTTCCTTCCATCCGTAGCCACCTTCCCGAGTATAATGTCTCCGGTGAAATTGAATTTTGTCCCCGTTCAAACGTCGCCCCGATCGATCGATTATCCCGGGCTGTCACCTTTCCAGACGAGTCCTTTTTAGATGGGACATTTAATGCCTGGGCGATTGTTGGTCGGTGCATGTTCGTTCGTTTCAAACAACGATGGCTTATCGTTAAAAAAGCGGACTACATGGATACAGTGTTTCGAAATGTCTAGCTGGTTCGGCTGTATCAGCTCGCTTTGAAAATGTTGAACGGCTCTCAGAGATCGGAGACTGTATCTAAGTTGTCATTTGCTTATCGAGTTACTCGAACAGTGACAAGTCACGGCCAAATCTTTTAATAAAGACTTTCCAAATGGAACTACACCGATTAGTTTTTAGATTTACTAAAAGATCATTTTTCGAATGTTTATGTTTTTATATCGTTTCTGCTGATTTGCGTAATATAGATGCATGCTGTAACCTTTAACCCTGAAAAAGTGACATGGGGAATACACTGCTTCAAGGGAAATAGGTAGATAAGACTTCTTAATTAAATGAATATGTGCTTATTAATTTGTCTTCCACTTGCAATAAACAATGTTTGCAATTTTAATGTTAATAAAGCTAGTAAAATAATAAGTACCTAGGGTGCAGTGGTAATTAGTATGGTAATATTAATGTCAAAAAATTAATGTTAGTATTTCAGGGTTAATGCTTCCATTTCCAACATATACGAATTGACAAAAAGTTTACGATCAAACATAATAATAAGAATTCATCTGTTATCTATATAGTGTTATTTGTTTACATTAAAATTCAATCCACAATTCATTCATTTTTAACCAGATTTGTATAAGTAAAGTGACGCAAGTCACTGTGTTCGAAAAACTGATCGTCGTGTTCTACGAGTGTGACAATTACAACTTACAAAATTCCCTTCCGAATTACAATAAACGAACGGTACATATTTTATGATACGAATCAACCAAAATGTCACAACTCTCAAACAACTCATTCGATAGGAGCTCTTCTTCTCGATGTATAGTCGATGGAAGAAATACGTTTGATAGGACTCCTCCTTCTCTATGTATAGTCGATGGAAGAAATATAGCTAAAGCATGCACAGCTTGATGCAGTAATATTACATTTGGTGTCACACGCAGAATTTTACGTTTTTCCAAAGCTAAGGCACTCTTCATGCGACCCTAGCCGACATTTCGAGCCCGAATTTCTTTCAATTCGCCTGTCGAGATGTATTTCATCGCCAGAGCAAACTTACGATTTCTTCCACAGACTGTGCTCACTTTTTTCATAGAACCAGCGCAATATCGAAACCTTCAGTACTCTATCCGGCAAACAGATCGTTGCCGGTGATATTACGAGCGTTATAAATACTCGCGTGTAAACGGTGGTCGGAGAGCTTCGGTCATCAGGCGTCTGCGTTACACGTTGACGCCTCGCGGAATAATTTGCCTGATTTATGGGGGGGAAAAATCTATTTCGCGGCGATAATCACCGGGTTCGCGAACCTTCGTTTATTTTACCGGCGCGAAGAACGTTGCACGATATCGCTGAAACAGCTCCTCGTGCCGGTGAGATCGGTGAACGATGAGCGGTTAAGAACGATTATGTCGGTTATTGCATGGTGGGACCCATAAAGAAAGCGACACGCCGCGGCGCCGTTACGAGAAAAGGAAGGGGGAGGTACGATTAGAAGGTGTCGGGCAGCGCGTAAATAATCATTCGCCAGTGCGATAAAATATTTACGAGCCCCCGGGACGTGTCCTTGGCGTTTACAAATCGCCGCTGATTCAGAATGGAGAGCGGACTTTCTTGTTTTGCAACAAGCAAGAACGCGCCCGCAGAGTTTCTGTTGCCAGCTCCGCGTAATTCAGCGTCCGCCGGTTTTTTCGTATCGCGCGCATTCCCGCTTGGAATTACGAGCGTCGCTCCCCGGAGGAAAAACCAGGCTAACAATGTGCAATTATGTAAAGGGTGTTTGTAAATTATGGCCACGAACTGTACGGGCCGTGTGACTCATTGAAAGAAACAGAAGGTGTCGGTGTAAAGATATGGCAGGAAATTAAGTGATTTTCGTGGTATTGAATTTTACTTCCAAGGCACCGTTTGCTTTACACGTCAATCTGTAAAATTGCTCCGTTTTATTTGCTCCGCCGTTATGAGTTTCGTTTGAAATTATGTGTTACCGAAGAAACGTACTATTGAGTAGCATAGTGTATTTTCGATGTAGATTAGCATAGTAGCAACGTGATGAAAATTTATCGCTTCGTCGTTTAACCCTCCGTACGCAATTTTGCTCGTTGACGAAGAAAGCGAAATTTCACTCTTGTATCTCTTTGGAAATGAATTTTTATATTTATCGAAAATAGTCTTTTGACTTGAGAAGCAATTGTATAATGTAGTGGAGACTTTGATAAGTATCCCAGAATTTTTTCTGATTCTTTGGAAGCTTAGAATAGTAAGAAAATTAGACTTGGATGTAGAGGACCCACTTTGTTTTCGTAGCAAATAAATTAAGAATCTCAATTAAAAATGCTTCCTTTATTTTGTACGTCTTGTCACTCTCACGTCTAATACTTCCCTGCACTACGGACTGTTGATTGAAATCCGAATCTACTCTAAATCTGGAAGTCGAAAATAATTTTACGAGAGCTGCAACAACTTGAAGAGAAACAACGTTTACCAAAAACCCCTCTTCAATTACCCTCAGGTTTCCAGAAGCTCAACCAGTTTCCAAGTCGCAATTCAAACGAACTCTTCCGCGAAAACCGCTTCTATTCCCTCCCCTGAGTGTCCAATTTGTAACCGTTCGCTGCGTTGATTCGCGTCGCGTCACTTCGAGCTCCGTTCGTCCGCCTGCTTTTTGCCGGGTGGAGCTCGAGAGAGAACGAAAGACGAACGCATCGGTTAGAAATCGCGGCTAGCCGCGGAGTCGAATCCCGACCCAAGATGGACGATACGCGAAATCCGCGAGCTTTCACTAGAAGGACTCTCGTAGCAGGCTGAGAGTCGGGGAGGGCTGGACGGTCGGTTCAGCTTCCTCCCGCGGTGCCCAGCTGGACGCATTTGTCCTGTCAGAGTCCGAAGATATTACGCGGAAACGAGCACGTGGGCGAGGATAATGGGTTAGGGGTGTGATCGCAGCTAGATTTCTAAGCCGGAAGACGAGTCCCCGGCCGGCGCAATCATTTTCCTTCGTTTGGCCAGGCCACTCGAGAAGTGTCAGGACGGATGAAATAGTGGCGCTCGTGCCACTATGACAGCGCCCATCTGGCCAGCCTTCAGATTCAATTTACAATGCGTACCTTCTCTCTCTCTCTCTCTCTCTCTCTTCGCTCTCCTAGCCTCTTCCTCCTCCTCCCTTCCTCACCATTTTCTTTCCAGCAGACTTGTTCGTCGCGATACCCTTTATTCCACTCGCCACCTCTCGCTCTCTTACCTCTATCCCCGTGGCTTTTCCATCCTTCGCCACGGGACCCCGCCTCCTACACTTGTCTTGTAAAGCACGACTCGAAACATCGCAAAAATCGCGACACCGACTGACCCAAGAGATACACCAGGCTCTCGCAAACCGGCGAGGCCGTCTTCCAATGGAATTCAGGAAACCACGCTCGCCTCTTCTTCCCGTTTCTTCCTCGTGCTTCTCCTGCCCCCGTGCTTCTTGTCTTCGACTTCTTGCCACGGTCGCTTCGCGCTTTCTTGCACGATCCTTCGAGGAGACCCCGATGTATTAGCCGGTGTTTCGCGGAATGTATGAAACCTTTAAGGGTTGCACGCGCGTGTACCGGCGATCCAATTAAAATTTGCCAAGCACAGGCATTGAATATTGATGCGAGTGGCGAACGGAAGAATTCGGATTGGGAGAATCGGTGTCGTTGGAAAATTACCCATTCCCTGAGCAATTTAAAGATTTACGAAGTATAGAGTGAATGGTAAATTAAACGCTTGGATTAGTATGACGAATGTAGCTAAGTGTGCAACTAGGAGTTATGAGAATTTTGCGCAATAAACACGTTTTGCTGTGTTCCCTACAACCACTATTAGTGAAAAATACTTTGCGTTAAATGATAAGCTGAAAAATTGAATAAAATAGGACACAGGATTTCAAGAAAACTCACAATTTTTTGAATGGGGTGTGTTCACCCCCAAGACCGTTTCTTTAGCGAAACAATAAACTACATTTCTGCAAAGTTTCAAATTTTGTTGAATTTTTCGGTCACCGAACTTCCCTTCTCAGTTTCACGCCGAGAAACGTTCTTCCAACAGGAATGAACAAAAACTTCCGCCAGGTACTTTCAAGTTTCCTATCCACCGGTGCCCATTTCCAGGGACGAATAGAATAGAACATCCGCTGAATCCTCAACGAGGCGAGTTTAAATTTAGCGTTGAACGCGTTAACCAGCCAATTTCCTCGATGCTTGAATTATGTATGTATCGGTAAAGGGCACCTTCCGATACTTCTTTCGGATTCCAGTCTCTCTTTGACGCGTTCTGTTCACCTGTTCGCCACCATCCTGTTGTTCCCTTTTTCGTTCCCGGCTATCGGCTACGGCGCATCTCTCCTGGGCTCTCCTCGACTCCTGTTTCACGGTATTTTCCTCCGTCCTCGGAAGAAGCCTGGCCGATCACGCGCGATTTTAACGACTTACACGGCCGGAATATATTTCCACATCATGCATCGACGTAAACGGCCGTGACAAGCCTCCTCCCGCATTCAATATCCTCGCTATCTTAATATCCCATTTCTGTTTCCACGTTCGGGGAATTTCACTCTGCCCTTCCTCCCCCGGCAGAGACGACGAAGAAGAAGAAGAAGGAAAAGAACGGACACACGGGGAATGCTTTACGTTCGCTTCGTGGTCGCGGATATTTTTATCAGGCTATTGTTTTGCCTCCTTCGACATGTATACGATACCCTCGATACATAAATTTATCATCGGACAGGAAAAGAATGTTTCGGAATGTATAATGTGTGCTAATACTTTCTAACTAATTTCTTCGAGTCTCTCTTTTTTTTCACGCTTTTGTAAGTTCGTCGGGTGAGACTACGAATTAACGTGCAAATATAGAATATTTATTTTAATAGAAGAATAACGTATGAAATGTACACTTTCTACGGACGAGATGGGAAATATCAGAGAACTGCTGAACAAACGTTTGATATTTGAATAGAGCACTTTTTCAGCGACTACGAATCTCATCTGAATATTGATCAGGTTACGGCTTTTCGAATAATGGACGAGATCGTGTGG
Source organism: Habropoda laboriosa (assembly GCF_001263275.1). NCBI lineage: Eukaryota > Metazoa > Arthropoda > Insecta > Hymenoptera > Apidae > Habropoda > Habropoda laboriosa. The sequence continues at coordinate 458,196 of NW_017100265.1, read as the reverse complement.
GTTTGATGGATGTACATACCATAAGTGACTGCACTTGGCAATTTCAAGCCTGTATTATGGAGCTAGATCTTTCCAAGCATCATCTTCCAAGCTATATCCGTTGACGACTATGTAATACCATCATTATTTGCGATAATAAAAACTTATTTGAAAAAGAAAAAGTGTAGAGAAGTGCTTCTGCTCTAATGGCTAACAAATTTCTGTATTAATCACAGTTATTCGTGCTGTGCATGATAATAAGGTTAACGAAATTTGGAATTGTTCTTTTTGCGAATCTCTGTTCCTTCTAAGCTCGAAGCTTAATTGTGATATCAACTCGTATTAATATTGGCGGAAATCATGCTAAGATACTGTTAAACAGAATTTCTTCGATTTCATTGCAGCACAGATGATAAATCAAAAAAGGTCAATTTTACTTTGTGGAGAAAAAATATAAAAATTACCCCTTTCGACGAAAATCTGTTTTAAAGTGAGCTAATTTCAGCTAAACATGGATCTCTTCTTTTCATATTTACGATAAGAAAATCAGTACACTGCAATATCCTCGTGAACTCATCAAAAGAAGTTTAACATCCCCAAGAGATGTTAAACTGTTAAACTTCTTCTGATGAGTTCACGAGGATACTGTAGCCTACTTACTGACGTTGCTATTATAAATATGAAAAGAAGACATCCACGTTTGCCTGAAACTAGCCTCGACTAATTTTTCCCAAGATTGGACTCACACCACTTCAAAAAGAAAAGGACGACTCGTTTAATACGTTCTGCAACAAAACAGTTACTCGAATGATTAAAAAGTAGAAAGCTCCCACAGCTACCAGCGAAGAAGTTTCCGTAAAATCCAGAAGTTACAACCGCGCCTTTAACCCCTGCGGTTCGTGTGGGTTCTCGAGCGAGCGTCCAGCGTCGGTATGCGTTATACATGTTATAATTCACCTGGAGAAGCCATAACTCACAACACGACTCTCGGCTTCTTCGGTAGACAGTCGACCATGGGCGGAGTTGGCAATGCTCTCTTCCTCCTATTTATTGCGTTCGATGCACCGTGCGCGCGGCTACACACCGCCACCTCCTCTTACGTGATCCGCCGGTTACGTTTCCAGCCTTACGTTGCCACACGCTCTCGCGAATTTACTTGGAATTTACACGAAACACACGCGTTGCGCACGAGAGCACGAATAGGAAGCACGAACTCGATATTTATTAAAGAACGCGACGTTCTGCACGCGGAACACCGCGCCGCGGTGAATTTTACCGATCCTCGCGTGTTGGTGAAGCGAAGCGCAAGCCAGTTGGAGACTCCAGCTTAGAGTAAACGATCTCCTTTGCTAGCTCTGTCGGTAACGACTGTTGCAACGATTAATGTCTTCCGAGCTTCGTTCCTCTGGGACAGGCAAATTTCAGGCATTGTGAATTTGTTTCTCTGAACTGAAATTTTTAGGAAAATATTCACGTCTATTTATTGATGTCTACAGTCCGTTCAATTTAAGAGTAACCCCGTTTCGCGCATGGGACGTGCCTAACGCAGGGCTAGAACGTACAATCCCCCACTTAACCGCCTACGTTTTTCTCCGTCTTACGCTCATATTTCAGCTCACAATATACAATGAAACAACTAACTACTTAACATGCAATTCATTCGGACAACGTCTCTTCTCTTCGTGAAGTTCGCACCTTGTAAATTCGAAATCCGTGATTACAAATATCATCGTTAAAAATAAACGTTATATTGGTAAAATATAATCGGTGTCAACTTTTCTACCTGGATTCCAATATATGCATAATATTTCGTTCGAAGCAGTTTATTTAAAGCTTTAATAATTCGAGAAATGATTTTAAGTCGAGTATTCAATGGAAGCAGTTTATTTAAAGTTTTAATAATTCGAGAAATGATTTTAAGTCGAATATTCAATCTCTGATAATAATTTACTAATAAATATCAATACTTGGAATTTCACTAAAATTTACTTCAAGTAGAATATTCAAAGTCTGATTAAGTACTTGTCCAGAAGCACTGATAAATGCAGGACCAATTTAACTTTATTTAAAAGAAAAAAATTCAAAGTCTAATGGTAATTTTCCAAGTATTGATAATTGAGAATGCTAGTTAAGAAGTTTCAGAAAAGCAGGTAGAGTGTGTATAGGGTGGACATAGGCTAGGGAGTAGCCCCCGACCACTCTATTCACATCTCAGAACCTTCAGGTCAAAATACGCCGCGAAGTGTCTATGGCCCAGTACAAAGGGTGACTGATTTCGCGGGACATCGGCGGATCCTTATATACCTGCGGTACCCTCTCCCCAAAGTCATTAGCAAAATCGTCGGTTAGATCAGGCGGGAAATTTTCGCGGGAGATTTCCGTTATCGTAACACGGTATAATTTATCAATTTTCACAATTTTGTTATAAATTTATTCTTCCGACAATTTGTTATAACATTGCATATAACAATTTATACGTTTTTACAATATTCTACAATGGAAACATAGGTTTTAGCATTCTCGTTACTTACTCGTGGTTAAATTAATTTCGTAGGGATTAAAAATCAGGTTGACCTGTGGTCGTAGATTAAAAATAACCATAGTACAGCTGAATTTATCGTGTTAAATAATTCCTTTTACACGAATCAAAAATGTATTCAACGTTCCTCGTATAAATCCTCGTCCAACGTATTCTCGTATAAATTCCGAAAATAGATTATTAATTAGGATAAACTACTGAGACGGTTTAATTTAGGGTGGGCATAGTGCACTCGTTCCAAATCAGCTCACAATATACAATAATAAATCAACTAACTACTTCACATGCAACTCATGCAAATTCCTTGGATGGTAAATTATTAATAAACAAAATAGCCTATCAGAGAAAATATATGAAAAATAC
>NW_017100265.1:442946-454644 GCF_001263275.1 Habropoda laboriosa | reverse complement strand
ATATGCCGCGAAGTGTCTATGGCCCAGTATAAAAGGTGAATAAATTGGCGGGACATCGGCGGGTCCTTATATACCTGCGGTACCCCCACCTCAAAATCATTAGCGAAGACGTTAGTAAAGTCGGGCGGCAGTTTACCTATTCGCCGAAAATTGTTTACATTTTGCGGGAAATTTCCGTTTTTCTATCCTAACATTATAATACCGTCTAATTTATTCATTCTCACAATTTTTGTTATAAATAATCTATCTTCGTTAAATAACTACGTTTTAACGATCTTACCACTTTCTCGTAGTGAAAGAAAATTCGTGAAGATTAAAAATCAGGTTCACCTGTGGTCATATTATTAAAAATAGCCATAGTGAAGGTAAAATTATTATGTTAACTAACTTTTCATACAAATGAAAAGTTTATTCAACGTTTGTTCATTGCAATACTTTCTTGTAAATCTTGCAATGAAATTTAGAGCAAATGATGCTCCTAATTGTTAACACTTGTTACGAAATGATTTATTTTTTCATTTTAATCAAATAAAATAATGTTACTGTTTATTATAACGTTATTAATATACATGGAATATTCTTGTAAGAATAATGCTGCAAGAAATAATCTTTTAGCTAATTATGAAATTTCTATTTACATGTTGTAACGATTATAACGTTTACGTTTCGCTTTTTCTCTGTGAATTATGTATTTAGAAATTATTTAAATAACGTTTAACGTTGCGTTATTTAGTTATTATCGCGGGTTCAAATTTATTAATTCTCACAATTTTTGTTATAAATAATCTATCTTCGTTAAATAACTACGTTTTAACGATCTTACCACTTTCTCGTAGTGAAAGAAAATTCGTGAAGATTAAAAATCAGGTTCACCTGTGGTCATATTATTAAAAATAGCCATAGTGAAGGTAAAATTATTATGTTAACTAACTTTTCATACAAATTAAAAGTTTGATCATTGCAATTCTTTCTTGTAAATCTTGCAATGAAATTTAGAGCAAATGATGCTCCTAATTGTTAACACTTGTTACGAAATGATTTATTTTTTCATTTTAATCAAATAAAATAATGTTACTGTTTATTATAACGTTATTAATATACATGGAATATTCTTGTAAGAATAATGCTGCAAGAAATAATCTTTTAGCTAATTATGAAATTTCTATTTACATGTTATAACGATTATAACGTTTACGTTTCGTCTTTTCTCTGTGAATTATGTATTAGAAATTATTTAAAACGTTTAACGTTGCGTTATTTAGTTATTATCGCGGGTTCGTGTACGAGGCTATTTATATTTTGCATTTATAAATATAAAACACAGTCGGTGAGTTCCATTTGTGTGCACTAACTATGTTTAGGTGTTTGTATGCGTGTTTTTCAGAATTTTCGATGTTTCGAAAGATCATGTTGAAATTGCGTTAAATTCGATATATTCCAAGCTAATTCCTCTGCGAAACGCGAGAAACATGATTTTTCAGAATGATCCTGCAAAGAATATGACGCCAAGGCTCGGTGGCTGAAATAAATGTTTAGACGAAAAATAAACCCTGTTGAAGAAAAGAAGTTCCGAAGACGGGCGTGTTGTCTCATATACACATTTCGAACACGCACGGCTAGCAACTGTGTTTTATAAAAATTGTTTTTCAATAGTTATATATTTTTCAATACACAAGTCAATCCAACTCGTCATTTCCTGTAAAAAAAATATTAAGCTATTTTGCAGAAAAACTATTCGTTGAAGATTTTCAATGTAAGGAATACTCGCAAAACAAAGAACTAATATCCGGATAGTGCGGTATCCCAAAAATAACTTAATCTTTATTTCTAAGCGCTGCTTAAGATTTCCGGCGTCCGTCTTGCTCGACGGTTATTTCCAGAATGTCCTTTCCGCGTCGTATCCCACGTTGCTCCGCTAGCAACTGTGTTTTATAAAAATTGTTTTTCAATAGTTATATATTTTTCAATACACAAGTCAATCCAACTCGTCATTTCCTGTAAAAAAATATTAAGCTATTTTGCAGAAAAACTATTCGTTGAAGATTTTCAATTTCAATATTTTACACTAAATATGGCAATTTCTTAACATTTAATCAATATTCACCAACTACTGCCCAAACATTTTGCGTCACAGAAACCTATACCAAGCTTATGACTGAATACACAGCATTATTTACTCTAGCAATTAAAATGATTCTAATGAAATTAGGTACTTTACAATATGTCTTTTAAGAATTTAAATGATTTTGAATCGTTCCCTAAATATTGATATTTCTATTTTGTCCGGCTAAATTCATACAACTAGCCACTATTCGTGTTAAGGCGTATCCTGTAGCCGGATTTATGGCAGCAAGTCAAGTGATCGCCGTCGCAGGCAAATATCGCATCCTTAAAACACCACAAGTGTTTATTGCGTTGCCTGCGACACTTGGTCCCTAGGACCAGACCCTGCCATAAATCCTGGAGTCTCCGAACGGAAAATAGAAAAGTGGCCCACGTCTTTTGCCAAGGTCGATAGGCCACTTGACTTTAACAAAGCCTAGAAAAGCGGAGATTCCACAGGATTCCCACGCATCCGTCCACCGAACACTTTCTGTCGACTAAAATTCAGGTAACACCGGAAGGCGCTAAACAGGTATTTGACTATAACGAAACAGTTCAGCACTTTTTGTCTGAAACGTGTCGTAACGAAAGGGTCAACACTCTAAAATCACTTTAGACCATATCTCGCTATTCCCAATAATCACTCAAAATAATCTACACAAAATTTCCCCAACAAATCATCCCAACTGCTTCATACTACAAAATAAATAATCTCCATAAACTACTCAAAACATTTCCACAAGGAATCACGAATAGTAACATCACTTCCATAATTTCACAATCCACTCTTCAAACAGATCCAAACATCCGCGATCCTCCAAATCCCGCGTCTCGTCAATAACGATCCTCCGCTCTCTTTCGAAGACTTCAGGTTATCGGCTGGAAGATGATCTAGCAGTTAACCATCGGATCGAGGCAAAACAAAAGGGGTAAAAACGTAAGGAACGAGCGTAGATCTGTAGAACGGCGGAGGAAGGAAGAAGGGCTATCGAGAAAGGCTGGAATAGCGGCGGAGTCGTATCGATCAATTACTGGCCCCGTCCTTATAAGGCAATTATTAAATCACGCGAACACGTCGTCTTACACACGCGTGTATCGGTAACAAGCGATCTCCGTGTCACTCAGCCGGAGATTCGCCGTGGATCGCGATATATCCCCGTTCTCCACGACGTCCGGGATGTGTCGGTAAGAATATCGGACCCGGAGATCTCCAGATCGAATTCTCTTCAACCGCGAATAAAAGAGACCCCTCTAGAGAGACGGCGCCAGTTTACAGGCCAGTTCTACCTGGCTCTCGTCTACCTGAGAGTGAAACAGAGAGGAGCACGTGGTCGGAGTTAAGCAGATGCGAGACACGCTGTAGATTAGGCAGTTTAGGCTATTATGCGCGGTGTAACGCGGCTATCGGCGAAATACAACGGATTATATGGTAACTAAGCGGCATTTTTTCACGCGGATTGCTTCATCTTCAAACGCTGATACCATTGTCTTACGCGGCCGAACAACGAAATTTACGAGACGGAAAAGTGGAGCGAACAATGCGGCGACATTGTTTCTGCCTCGGTCGTGCACGACATCTGATAATCTAATTATTTGCGGGCAGAGTTTTGCTTCGGTGATGCGCTGCTGAATAGTTGTTGAGATTGTGCTGTCTTTTTTTTATCTGTTAGTAGTTTTGGTGTATCGCAGCAAGTACAGTGAATGTTAGGAAGTGTATGAGATAGCGCAGATTAAATGTTAATAATTAATAAAACACTCTTGAAGAATTGACACTTTGTTAATAGAAATATACGTATACATTTGCTCTGGTATAATTATTTTAAATTCAAACAATTTCCCGCCTTTTTGGTGTATTTAAGGGCTAAAACTTTTGCATACCTCTAATAATAGAATTGAATACGGAGTTTGGAAACTTTTTCCTTAAATAACTACTGAATGAAAAGCTTCAATTTTTTCAGAGGATGTAAAAGTAACTCTCAGCTTCTTTCTCCAATTTTAAAAAAGTAAAAATGTTACAAAATGGAGGAGTATACACGATCTAGAAACTAACGACAGGTCATTCTAAAGATCCTAACAAATCTGTTACCTCGTTTACAACGTATCCACAATCGCGTATTCCTCATGGTAATTCAAAACACTAACTAGATTACAGCGAAACATTTCTCGCTAGCGCAACGTACCGCAAATGTAATCTACAAGGCATTGAAGGCCATAGTTTAGCGTTTGTTACATGCAAGCAGTAGCCGTTACCTCGATAGAGGATTAAAAGGCCTGGTTTTCTAAATTGATGAGGCTGGTTAATAAATAAACTTCGTAAGCGTGCTCCAAGAAGCACGTGGCCGGGCGTAATGAATGCGTGATTCGCCGCAGATTAGGTAGATTAGCCATTATGCGCATAATTTATGCGGCTACCAGAGAAATACGATGGATTATATGGTAATTATGCGATTTTTCCCCGTAGATTACTTAATCCTCTGCGCGAATACCATTGTTATTTTCTAATCCGATGTACGTACACGTTAAAATCAGAAATAGCAATATCGGTGGTATTGTTCGTCGAAAACTTATGTAAATTAAATTTCATACTTGTTTCATCGGTATCGTTCTATACGTTAGAGAAGGAAATCGAACGAATTTCTTTTGCTCGTACCCAGCAACTACATTTCAGAACGTCACTTCGCTGTAATTAATCATTCCCGTGTTAGTGTCAACTCTACGAAAACCTGTTATATCCCAATGCATCAATCTTTTCGCGTGTAATGAAGCCATTTGAAAAAATTCACTCTCTAGTGTATTCAATTTTCTACACCAAAATCTGTTTCAACGCATGCAACTTGGAAAACGTGTGGCGATAAGGTTCTTTTCTCCATTGCGTTACTTCACTTTAAAATACATCAATTGGATTCTAATCAGCTAACGAATGTTTGAATAATGATAAAACAAACTAATGTAGTCTCGTTTTTCTCTACGTTTCGCTGATATATTGCAATATAAATACGTTACAAAATATTGCTTATCCGATTGGAATATATTACACTCTACTTAGTTTAGTAACTACGTCAGAAAAAATATGAAACTTGTTATTTTTCGTTTTTTAAAGGCTATTACTGCTTCATATAGAAATCGTCCATTCACGAACGTTTCGTTGAAGCAATCTTTTCTGTGTAGTTAATTAGTTTTCAATTTTTAAACAGTTAATAAAATAACTGGAGTGTGATACATTGCGAAGTATCTTTGTAGAAAACGCACAGCATACCGGGTGGACCAAAAGAGAGGTACCATTTTAATGAAAATGTTTCTTTTCCTAGCAATAATTTTGTGGCGAATCTAAGGAAAGAAGTGCAACGAAAATTCCCAAAAATGTTAGTACACTGAATTCTGAAAATTAATTCGCCAGATAACTATTACTACACGCTCCATCTTAAGGGTCAGCAAAAAAAAAACCATGCAAATTAAACAATTTTCGTTGAAACAGTACCCGACTTTTGGTCCACCCTGTATTCCGTACCCTAATAATTTCCCGGAGAACAGAAGCCTCCACTTGCGCGATATTCTTTTCAATAAAAGCATCGTAAAACACTGGGAGTAATTAAAAGACCGTATCTCCGAATATCTCTTTCGTTATCGGAATTCAAATCGTTCTCAATTATCTCTTAACTTCATCAAACGCTACATTTACACTTCAAACTGAACGCACCGCGGGCTAATGCTTAGTCATAGTAATAAACCGCAGCATTGGAAAGCCTCGTAAAATCATGGTATCATATTCAAATGAGCGACCAATAAAACCGACTGTTATATGTTAAACATTTTAAGAACAGCTTTCGATGCTTTCGCGTATATTCTTCTTTTCTGTTTTCATGCTCACAGTTTAGAGTGTGTTAATTGGACAATATCCGCGGGAGATGCTGATGGCGAATGCGTAACATAACGATCGTTACGCGGCGTACAGCCGAAGAGGCCAAGCCTGGAATTGTAATTTCAAATAGAAGCTACTCCATAGACATGAAAGAGACAACGCGACCGTTCTCCGAGGCTAATGGCGCGAAATCTCAACGCTGCCCCGTGAGCGTGCACGTTTCCTTCGGGCTGTGTGGGTGCGTGAAACGGTATACTTGTGCATTATGCACGCAGCGTGTGCATATCTGTTCCTGGTAAGGTATACATATCTGCCAGGTGAAGCCGTCTCAACTTCTATTTGCGACACCGGATGTAGTTGTAGCTTTCGATGCACCGTGTTTTCTACCATTCCGGCCTCGTTTCTCTCTTATACTCGGCTACTCAACGGCGTAACAGCCTGCCGGGCTTTATTCCAATTTTACAATTCGTTATTTATGAGGACGGGGATATTGTGTGTAGAATTTACTGCTCGACGTGAGAAATTGACGTGAAAATTGATCTTCAGCACTGAAAGGACAGGCTGTATCGAAATTAACCCCGTTAGAAACTTTGTGGTATACCGAGTGACGCGAAAATGGATCTTCAGCACTGAAAGGACAGGCTGTATGGAAATTAGCCCCGTTAGAAATTTTGTGGTATACCGAGTGACGTGAAAACGGATCTTCAGCACTGAAATGAGCGGCATCTTGCCAAAAGTGAATTTTTATGTAATTTGAAACGTGATGAAAATTTTTCTTACATCGATACAAATGGAAGTAAACATGCGGAAAAGAGAGTCAGAAAGTTGCAAACGATAATACTTATCAATATCGAAGATTCACCTTTTTCAGGAAAGTTTCTAATGGGTCATTTCAATGGGTAAATGTTATTTTCTTAGTCCCCCAAAATCGACAATTTTCTAGGACTGAAGAAAAAAACAAATTCGAAATGTATGAACAAGCCTACTTCTTCTCATCCAAATGTCCGACTATGAAAATGTTCATCCCACTGAAATTATTCACATTACAGAACACTATCGTTGTTTTATTCATCCTCGTTCTCGTACAAAAGTACAATTTGAACAAGAAGAATAAATTTCCGTATTTTTTAGACTATAAAAGTGTTTGGAAAATTCGTTCAAGTATTGTGCCGTTTAAGCGTGAACGTTTGCAATTCTACTCGGAGATTCTCATACACGGTGATCCAAAGAGTAGAGTACCGATTATGTTCTCAATGTCCCCCGGCAGCCTTGGGACAAATTCATCGGCTTCCACCGAGGGCGGCCGATCGGTAATCTTTAATTCATCGGCCCCCGCGATCGTCTCACGATCGGCATGCCCATGATCCCCGCCAACGATCCAGCATGATCCAGGACAACGATCTACATATGCTGGGAACTACCAATGATCAGCACCGTGTGTTACTCTTATTGTCATATCTGCTGTGCGACATCGATTGACATACTTCGTTGATCAACGCGCGCAAGCTAACTTTAACCCTTTCGTTGCTGCCAACTACCGTACAAGCTAAATTTAACCCTTTACTCACTGTTAACTACCGCACAAGTTAAATTTAACCATTTAATTGCTGCAAACTACCAGTGATCAACACTGTGTGTTTCTATTTTTATTACATCTTCTAGACGACATCGATTGGCATACTTTGTCGATCAAGGCGCACGAGTTACCTTTAATCCTTTCATTGCTGGAAACTACCAATGATCAACACTGTGTGTCACCATTTTTGATATATCTTCCATAGACAACATCGATTAGCACACTTCGTCGATTAAGACGCACAAGTTACCTTTAAACAAAGTACCAAATTACCCCCAAAAGTGACAAATTACCCTTTCATTGCTGCTAGCACAAATAGGCGATTCAAAAAATTTTTCAGACTGTGCTGTTGGACCCTTTTGTCACACTTCCACCTTAATTTCATCCTCTGCATACTTCCACTCTAATTCAACAATATAAAACAAATTTCAAAACGATATGGCCAAAACAAAAAATGTCGTGGCCATAGTTAAACTTCCATCATCTGTCACACGTGTTACATGCTAACATCTGTCACAGCGAAAGGGTTAATTGTCACGAGACTCTACTTCACATTACGAGCGAACAGAGAAGGAAATACCATACCGTTCACCGTCTCATCTGTAAATCTAATTCTGCATCATTTTATGCTAATTAACGTTAGCTACCTTTCCCAACGATGGGACAATAACGATAATAGGATTGCATACCGATGCTGTTTCGATCAACAGAAAATACACGCCCGTTCACAGACGCACACCGAGGTATGCAAAAAGATGGACGTGGTTAATTGCACGCCTTTTTCAGATTACCCCGAGCTAACCTAAGCAATTCTTAATTAATGGTACTCCGGCGCTCGAACTCTCCGCATACGTATATGGAGAGCAAGAACGAGCAGATGGAAAAATTCCGATAAAATCTGGCAACAAAGTACCATTAAGGTTCCCTCGAAAACTGGTTTCATTATTTTCAATCTAACACCTGACCGTACCTACGCAGTTAAGCTTTACTTACAACTTCCTGTTCGTAAAACTTACACTCGCCTTCGCGAGGAAAATTCACTCTGTCGAACGAGGGAAAAGAGGAAGCGAACAAATTTTCCACCTTATCGACGTGTAAACGATTGAAACGAGAGAAAGAAAAAAAAAGGAAATTGTTGCTCATAACGCAACTTCCGTTTAGCAAGGTTTCGATCTTGCTTCAACGCGCGTCCTCCCTCGTTCAACTTAAAGCTTCCAGAAACGGCGTCGGCCAGATTAAGCAGCTTGCGAACGAGAAGGTGTGAGAAAGTCCAAGCCGTGTCCGGCCTGATCGGGCTGGAATCAATCTAAAAACTCGTTTCAGTTCGCCTGGCGCCAATTATGCGCCATTTTGCATAATCCTCCGGCTAGCTATAGAACGTGACAAATAATTTTCTGCTCGGCCGTAGAATGAAACACACGATCTCCACTGTCGGCGTACCCGGCACGTTAATTAGTCTGATCGATTTTCACCGCTAAGGCACACAGGTATTCGTAACATTTCATTTGCAATGTTTCCATTTTTTTTTTTCAATTTTTTCTTTTTTCTTTGCATTTCTTTCTCTCGTCATAGTAATTCAATGTCGATGAACTCACCTCATTTTTGCCATACCATCGAGCAGTCGATCATAGTATTTCAACCCTCCTGCTTACAGGCCGCGTAATATCAGCCGTTTGATCTATCGCGTCGTCTCGATCGAATTTCTGCGTCGTTTAAACGGTGCAATTAGAAAGGACAGCACCGTTCGATAGTTCGAAAGGATACTCGTTACGAGACGTTAATGCACGGCTTCGAGTTCGGTACTTTGAAACTTAATTAAGTAATTGAGTCGTTAACATGTTTCATGGGAATGCTGTTATGAGGCACGGCTGATCCGACGCGTGCTGGATCGAAAAATTAATTAGGCGGACATTCGTACGTTGCGTACTTTATTAAACGGTTCTGATATTGAACAGCTCCTGTGTGGTAGTAACGTTGATAGTTATTACTGCTAGCGATTATCGCGAAAATGGTAAACTCGAGGAGACACTGCGAAGTTTGAATTATATTGGATCGGAAAAATTTGTAATTCGAATTATAGCAAAATCTGTTACAAAAATTTACTTCTATTGAAATTAATACAAATTAATATACTTTTTCTCTACAAGGTGATTTTAAAAAAATTGTCAACTACGAAGAGGGTTTTAAGTATTTTCTTCCATTTCGCAAATAACCACTGTGCAATGAAAGAATACTGGTATAATAAAAATAATAGAATTCGTATTCGCATAACTGATGGAACACCAATCACTGTTAAGTACGAGGAGATAAATTCAGTTTCCAAATAGCACGCTAAAGTGAACACTATAAAGCTTATATATATTGTAGTTCGAAAATTTCTAACTCTAATTAAAGCAGGTACAAGTAATTAATTCTGTTTAAATTCTGAAAGCTAGTTCTATGAAAATTATACAGGTACTTTTTCTGTATAAGGTAATGTTCCTCCAACAATTGTAAACCAAGAGGATTTTAAGTAATTCCTTCCAATTCACAAATAACCACTGTGCGTAATAATAGTGCAATAAAATACATTAAAATAGAATAGTAATCGAATTCACATTCACATATTTAACCCTTTGCGATCGGCACATTTCTCTGGTTGGACTATCAGCTAGTCGAAGCAAATTTAAATTTTCAAAGTTATTTTTGCATAGTTTATTTATTATATATATAAGGATATTGAAAAACAGAATATTTTGAAACTGATACATTTTGTTTAATACATACTAGTTATAGTGCATAAAAATAAAACGTTTTAATTTTTGTAATTTTCCAAAGTATGATACTTGACAAAACAAAGATCATGCCGCCATAGCGGCGACACCGATTTCTAGAACAAAATTGAAATGCCGCCACTATGGCGGCACCGATCGCAAAGGGTTAATGGAATATCGATCGCTCTTAACTAAAAAAAGATAAATTCAATTTCCATGTTAGAATTAACGATCCTCCTATTTAAATACTCACATTGTATCTAAGTACAAGTGAATAAATTTAGAAAGCAATTAACGCAAATTTGTCTTCTAAACGTTCAATTAAAACAACTCGTTAATTCATCTAACAAAGGATTTTCAAGTGCACGAACGTAGAAAAATGCTTGGTTGCGGTTTCATTCAATCCCTTTGCGGTTTTGCCCACCAACAACGGCGAGAGTGAAGTACTGGCGCCATTAGGTCGCCGTAAAGAAGCCTGGAAACGCGTAAGTACGCCGGCTCCTGAAATTCCGCTGAATTTCTAACTGACAACGATTTTGTACACGCGTTAACGCTTAATTCACACTCGCGCGTGACCGTGTGCAGCCGCGCGGAATCAGAAGCAACACGGTTGCGGCGAACCTGTCAGTCACCTATCGCTATAGACGTGGAATTAATTTTAGTAGGCACGAAACGAACACTGTTCACGTTACAATTAATTATCGATGCACGTTGCATCAATGAAAACAGACACTTTACACGTGAGTACCGAAAAAATTGACACAGCTTATCGTTTCGTCTCGTAACACCTACATACACGTGAAACTGCAACAAGTAGAAGAACGTGAACTCTAATTTTTTCAATACGCAATTATAATTAAACGTTAATTCTACAGGAACTTTTAACGCAATTTTTTGTTTTGCGAATGAAGCGATACATTTTTGCAAACAAGAAAATTTTGTCATCGTAAAGAATATTTCAGTGCCCCGAACTGGAAATTTTGAACTAAAACATTTTTACAGCTCTGTCGTATTAAAAGTAAGAAACTATTTCATTCCGGCAAAAAATTCGTTCAAAATTTCATCTTTTTTCTTAGTGAAATTGAATTTTATCTTGAGTAAAATATGAGGTGGGTGAGGAACGCCGTTGCACTGGTTTCACCTCAATTTATTAACATCTAAATGCGATGGCCGGCGTACAGTTCGCTCGGAATAACACAATTGTTTTGTTCGCTAATCGTCCCGGCGGCAGCGGCTCGGCGGGTAGGAAAAACTACCCGAGGTGTACTGGATTTTTATATTGTTAGGACAGGGAGACAGGGGTAGAGATAGATAAAGATAGAAGTGGAGAAGGTGGTGGAAAATTTTTAGAAAGAGGGGTGGGAAACTGGATGCCACATGTGCGCTTCTTAGGCCACTCGAGGACGA
>NW_017100265.1:418754-442518 GCF_001263275.1 Habropoda laboriosa | reverse complement strand
AAGGCAACGAAAATGTCGGTGAGAGATTCGAAGAATACGGTACACAAGGTAACTGCAATCAAAGGAAGCAGTTATTTTCGCAATTTTAATCCTTGTATCGTCAGCTTTTTACCAACGTATTACCATATCGTGGTGAAACCGTGAATTAATCTTGGCCGAAGGGGAAAAAGTCGATTTCGTTGCGTTCCAGGGTTATGTTTTCGGCACATAATCAGCTAATTGAAATCGATCGCTCCTCCTCCTGATACGAAAACCTAAAGAGGAAGAAACGAACGCTGGCGTACTTTTGGCCCCGGCGCCAGCGCCGCAGACTTCTTTCCTTCCAATCAACGGTATCTTATTATTTTTCGATCGGTACCCCTTTCACGACCGGTTTTCACAACGGAGAAATAATACGCGCCGACGTCAGAATCCGTGTCTCGTATGCGCCACGAGACGAGAAATCAATTTTCGAAGGCTAAACTTTACACGTCCTTAGATGACGGTGATTAAATCGCACACGTTGTCCCGTGTCCATTATAAAGTTCAGTTATAATTGCGCGTTTAAAAATTAGGGTTCGCGTTCTTCCTCGTCCCTTTTTCTCCTCGCAAAAAGGACTGTTAGCACTTATTGCAATTCTTCATAATTCGCTATCCATGCGAAATCTTTTTTTCTTTTCTGAAAATGTGAGTTTAATTTTTTAGAATATTGTTCGCTAGTTATTTACTCGATTTTGTGAAAATTATTTTACGGTTTGATATTCGAAATATGTATGTAGTTGTCGCTTGCAATTTTTCTGATCAAAGTTTAAAACTCGAGAAACAGAAAAGAAACGTAACAAAATAATGACGAGAAAAGAAAATATTGTTCATTAGTGGGTTACTCGAATTTATAAAAATTATTTTGTGCCTTGATATTCGAAATTGCTACCGCTTGCAATTTTTTCAATGCAAATATTGAAACTCAGGAAACACAATAAAATAATAATGAGAAGATGGGAAAACCTGAATTATGAAACTTAAGAGGGGAACTTCGATCGATCCACTTTTTCCCCAGCTTTTAATGTCTGTCTAAACGTGATGGCTGCCGTGAGCACGCGCACAATTTAAAAACTGAAGCAACCGCGAAATTTGAATATAAGAATACAAATATCAAATTGCTTTTAAAATAGAAAGAAAAATTCGCTTTCTTTAATTGCAACTGTCATCTAAAGTAATTGCAATTTAAAACGATCGTTTGGACTCCGTTTTTATATTCCATCAAATTTATTATTTATTGTTGCCAAGTTATACGTCTTTATATTGTAACTGAAAAATATTCTTATTGAACATGAACTCCACTGTACTTTACTGAAATATAAAGTCAAAAACTATTCTAACATGCGATCACCAACGAATCAACGTTCATCGTCCAAATATGGCGCGGTTAAAGGGTTGAGCCACCCTTGAGTTTACGTTAAATACACCGCGTTCTTCTTTCCTATTTATCTAATATATTCTCTAAGCACGCCTTCTTAATAAATGAATAATTCCAAATAAGTGGCTATTAATTAAAATCCATCTCGAAACAAAAGAATCGAATTTCTCTTGCATAAATTGATCATTTCTTTCTTTATAAATTGATAGATACTTTCTAAAATACAATTCGAATAATTTTAACGAAAAATTTCGAAATTTCCAAATGCTTGCACCGAAATAATATAAACACTTGGCGAATGAAACGTCTCACCGTACGGTTTTTATCTCGTACTTTCGAAGCGTCGCGAATTTCGACGGTAATCCGCCAGGTAAGATCGGACGTTTCGCTCGTTTTTCCCTGTAAATTCTGGCCTAATGACAGTGTCAGCGCACGAAACGATACGTAACTCGGGATAAACCGAGGGATAATGGCAGCGAAATGTCTTCCTTGAGAGAATGTGGTCGGGGACACGGCACGGAAAGGAGAAAAAATGTGACGAGACACTGCGTAGGCCATTGTGGGCCGGGGACAAGAATTCCTCGAGCCGATCTTCTCGCGTAAAAATCCGTTTCAATGGCAACGAAAGCGATAAGCTATTGGCGATCACACCTCCGGGAAGTACTTTTCAGATTGTTCCTCGAACGTCTGTCTCTTAGCTGGTATTATAATCACTGTGCCTTGAGCCTGAAGCGTTACTTAACGAGTTACGTGGAACATTCTTTTACGTAATATTCGAATTCTATTCTTCGGAATAATCGAGCTTTGTTGCATTCGCGCACCTATTCAGATTTCTAAATTTTAATTTCATCGTTTGATTAGACAGGGTGCGGCGTAAATCGTTTCCCACGATATTTCAACGAAGAGCAAAAAAAAAAAAAATGATTCAAACGAAAGTTTATTACGTGACGAATTTATTCTTTGAAAGTGTCTTCTTCTCACAAAGAATTAAAGTCAACTTCGCGTTATATATTTTTCTTTCCATATTTAGAAACTACGGTAGAAAATTAATTCAGTAGAAATAAACGTGTTAGTTTAATTATCCGATCCTAAAATAATTTCACTTATTTTCCATTTGAATTTCTCATTATTTTACGAAACTTTGCGAATAATTTGCAATTTCTCTGACCGAGCTTGTTTGAAAAAATTTTACATTATTTGTATTAATTCCGAAAAATCTTCGTCGATTTCACGTTTTAATCTAACATTTGCATATATTGAATTCCGTACAATTTTTTATTTTCCTCTAAATAACCTCGAATCGGATTCATTTAGCGCAAGTTTCACTTTCGATTATTTCGAACGATATTTACGTACGAGTTTGGCGAAAAATCGTGCTAAGAAGTGATAACTATATTTAAGCGAAGCGATGCCGCAGACAATGCCTCGATAACATCTGGCTTGGAGTACAGGCCGAGTTGTAAGATTCGATATCGGAAGGAGCCGACTGAAACATAAGCAAGAACGGACGAGAAAACATATTCCCTGATGGAAACAATACAGCAGAGATAGAAGACAGGCTGCGCTCTGTGTAGCTTAGTTTATTGCGTAGACAACGCACCAAGGTGGATTTGAAAACTTTAGAAAATTTGAAATAGAGCGAAGCACACTTTGTACTATCTAACTTAGAAAAATTTACATACTAAAGTAACACTGGATCTGTGTTAAGAAACGACGTTACTTAACACTTTAACAGACGATGGATGTCACACTGGTGTCAATTGTTCTCCAATTTATTTCTTTTACGTAAATAGCGAAAATTATTTATTCATTCTTGACAAAGAGATGCAAACACTGGTAAAGGTTACTCTCAAAATTAGGTGGCCTGCATAGTGTTAAGGGGGTGCATCGCTCTGAGGTTTGGCAATTTTTTTCGTAGCTAACAACTAAATTCTATTTCTATTTCAGACGTTTATGGCTGCCAGCAATCGATGTTCTAACAGAAGAATATTCTCAATTTTTAAAAATTTCAGAGGAAAGCTGAAAGTTACATTTATACCTCCTGAAAAAATTGAAGCTTCTCATTTAGCAGTTAGACACATTAACCCCTTAACGCTCACGCCAGTGTCCCACACGTGCACAACTAATCCTCGAAAAAGTACAATTTTCTTTCACTTTCCATATCGCGCTGTCCTTTCTATTTCATAGTAAAAAGTCACAGCACTGTAAATAAATGTGAAACTCATTTCTGCACGCCTGGGAAATAACTAAAACCACATAAAATTGAACCTTTTTGGCACATCAAGTTGAGAAAAATGTTACGGGGTTAACAAACGACCTGACAAATAAGGAACGATCAGATCGGCAGATTCGTCCATCGAGCAGACACTCGAAAATCGTGCGTCGCGTGTTTGCGAAAGAAAGAAAAAAATGTTGCCGAAGACGTGGCACAAGGTGGGGTGGAAAGAATGCGGCCAAGAGATAGGGGGCAGGCTAGGGCAGCCTGGTTTATTGCGCGTATTTGTATTCAATATTAGCATCCACGTGGGCAGAGACACAATAGCCGTGCTCTTATCCGTTCGTGTCCCATACCGTGTTTCCCTTCCGCGGTCTTCTTGCCTCGCTCTCGCACCGTGTCCCAGATCGTTCTACCAAGAGGACAAGAGGAGCCTCGGAATGGTATCACAGGAAATTACGCACTGCACCAGCGCGTAAAGCTGACCCGCGGCTCCTTATCTATCGTCGAAACGTTGAAACGTGGGCGCAAAGCCTCTTCCTGCACGCGGGCAGAAGACACGGGGAACACCCCGGCGACGAAAGACAGAGGAAGAATGCTACCGTTTATACCATCCTTGCCGCAACCACGTCCTGCCATTCATCGAACAGGCGTAACTGTATCGGCGTCGATTGCCCAACAACCACCGTTACCTTTTAATTCCTCTCCGGCGGACAATACGATTTCCTCCTACCTTGCAAGATTTATCGCACAGCATCCTGGTGGTTCAACGTGCCTCGATATTTTGCCTCGATAAAAACCAGAATTGTCGCCTACTTTATCGTCCAATTCTAGTAGCTTTCTGATGACAAAATTCTGAACTTGATCTGGCCGGATATTTAAATCTTCTATCTGGAAGATCAAATATTTTAAGTGAGAATTATGCAAAAGGTACCCGGGTACCTGGTTATTGACATAAGGGTTAAAGGGTTAAAAAATTGGTTCCTTTTCGATTTGAAAGTAAAACACGGGCGGTGTGTGCAAAAGCACATTTCGTTTGAAACTAAAATGAAATGAATAATTATTTGAAAATAAAACACAAACGGTGTATCCTTCGATAGGAATGTAACATGGCGCTGAAAGAAACATCTGTGCCGAAGTCGATAAGGTTCCCGCCACCTCTGAAAATAGGGCACGAACTTTTGCAATCGTCCAATATTTCGGCGGTGATACTCGGTGCACGCGAATTTATTATAGCAAGGAGCGATGTTCGCTGCAACGAGTGTTGGACTAACTGACCGAATTCAACTCGACTGGCTTTTTGGTAAGGGTATTTATAAGGATGTTATTTTGGGGAGAAGCTGAACTTTGTTTTGGTGACAGAGTTTATCTCCAGGACGTCTTCGTGACTCAACATGAACAAACGGTTTGTTATCCAACAGTACATAACATCCTGAAAATGTGTTGCTAAAATTCTACGCCAGAAATCGACGAAGTTATGATGATTTTAAGAAAATGATACACCCAATAGAAACGCAGTGTAGCAAAATTTTGAATCCGTTTTTCTCTTATGCGAAATTGTTAATAATGAACCGACTAATCTCTCCCAAATTTCACGTACGTATAAAATAGATAAGAATTATGTCAATGTCCGCTATGACAGACTGCAAAAAATATGTAATAACTCAAATCATAATTAAGATAACTACATAAAAATGACGTGTATGCAAAATTTCAAGTTCCTTAGTTCATAATTATCTGTTAATTTTTTATTCCAAAAATCGCCTAAAAATGACGTCTCGAAATAAGACTTAAGTAGTCTCCTTAAGTAGTAACTCAACGAGCTCAAGACCGATACTTAAGAATCGCGATAGAACATGAATTAAAATAAAACGAGTTGGAGGAATTCATTGCCAATTTGAATAATAACAGCCTAAATTCACTTGCAATTCATTAACAGAATATTAATATCACCGGAGCTTGCAGCAGTCCACAAATAAACTAACTAATAAACCAGAAAATTCCATTGGCCCCTTAATCCTCATAATTACTCGTTGTCGCGTTGCAAATCGTTCGATCGACTGACAAGTGGCATTTTTCGCAAGATCAAATAATGGAAAGTAATGATCAGCTGCCGCTACGTGATTATCAGCTTTCTTTCCATTTTATTATTTGCATCCTGCGTTGCGTCCTCGAAAATGCACGTTAACACGTACTTACTTCCCTTATTGATTACTAATATCAACCGGTAACACGAAAACGACAAGAAGAAGGATAAAACCGTTAAAGTTACACGACTCCGTATAAGGTAGTTATTACGAGAGATCAAAAATACCACGGTACACGGATGGTCCAGTTAACGACCAAATTTAGGCTTTTCAAGTTCTTGCGCATTCGAAATTTCTTGCGGAATTCCCAGTATGATCCAACCGCTTGATCGTTACCACGCTGCCTAACGAAGGATCACGTTTGTCCGGCGTTCTTCTTCGCGAATAGGGCAGTCAACGAGGGCTCGTTTCCCCAGAAATTAGCCACAGCTAATTAGAAGCTAACGAGCTACCGTGGCTAGAGAAAAAAGCGTCGGGAACAAGGAGAACGAAATATGAAAGAACGCAACACGAGACAAACGTTTCGCGAAGCTAACGCGTGTGTACACGCGATTATGTTCGTTCACCAGGTCGATTCCACAAGCTAGAGATCGCTATCGCCAGTGTGAAAGAAGCTGGTAGCTGTTAAAATTCCATCCTAAGTAGCCGTGCTTTGGAATCGTTTCTGAAAGACTCTGGGTTGTTATCGGCGGAAGGTAAGAAAGAAACGCTCTTTATGCAGTTAACTGTTCAATTAACGACGCAACGTTATCGGGCCCAAACCTGTCGAACGTAATTATCGAAACAGCGATGGGTTTAGGTAAGTAGAATCTGACGAGAAGGAAAAAGAAGAAGAAGAGACGAAAAGAAACGGCCATTGACGTTTAATACCAAGGTAACTGGGATGGTATTCGAGGTATTTCTTGCGCTCTTTGTTGGCCTATCACGTAACAGGGTGCACGATATCCGCAGCCTGTAATCAAATATCGGGTGAGCTCTTAAGAAAGGGTAACCGCACGTCGGATCGTTGAAATGTCGTGTAGCGTCGATTGACCGCAGAAGGCCGACGAATCTTGCGAATCGCGGCACGACCAACGATTTCTTTTCTTTCTTTCGCTCTTTTCAAAGCTTTTCCCGTCTCTGTTTCGCCCGATCTGACCCAGTTCGGCTTACAGGTTGCAAACCTGACAGATGACAAGCTCCTGCGGTCGTCGTCTTTGGTTCCAAATCGATTCGACACCCTTTCACCAAACTTTCCAGCGTTATCGTTGAAGAGAAGGACCAGCGGATCTTCCAAGTGTCTTCTCAACGATAAGGTGCAACATGTTTGTTGTACCGTTGAGTGTTGATTGTGATTTTAACGTGGCACTATCTTACTGCTAGACAGTAGTTTCAATTTACCGCCACATTCGTCACTTGCAATCGTATTTTCTGTGTTGTTCCCTAATTTTTGCGATTTTTATCTTTTCGTTTAGGTTTTATTTTCTTTGAAATCTGTTTTATCGAAAATTCCTTAATACTGTAACGCTGCTTGACATTCATAGTGACATAATTCGAAAAAATGTAAATTTTACAAGAGCAGCAGTTTAAAATTTGCATTTGATTAATAGTCGAATACTGATCGTATAATCTGATCTGCTCTCTGGTATGAAACTAATGAAGTTAGAAATGTACCGTTATAAATGGTAAAAATACTGCACCTATGCTACCTATCTGAGCAAAAAAATTAAAATTGACATTTTTTAAAAATGTGAAAAATGAAAACTATAAACGCTAATCGTCACTCATGGACGAAGCATTTATTAACTTGCCAACTGACCCAGAAATATAAAATTTTAACAAACAGGTCATAACAGATCATATTACTCATTTTAAGTATAGGTATATGCTATCATAGACAATATTTCAAAAACAATTACACTTTGGTCATTAAAGAAGAAAATTGAATACCTGTATCGAAATACGTTTCAACTACATAAAAGTTTGGGACCATCTGCCAATTTACTTCGATATTAAATCCGTTACTAAATAATTCTCTATGCATCTAAAATTGATAGCAATTAACTTCACTTCGACTGATTAGATTAATAAAAAATTCTTTAAACTGCTAACTTTTCGCAAATTTTTCTGTAACCTGCAATGCACAGCGATCACAATCTTTTAACCAGTAGTGCACATTCCTCTACATAGTACAGACACATGCACATCTTGCATAATACACAACAAAAAAGGGGTAACGCAAGCACTAACAGCAATTTCTTCCACGCCTCGCCTCATTAATACACTCATTTCTTCAGCAAGAACGAAAAAAAAAATCGCATAATTTTCACACTTTTTCCCATGACAGAGGAAATCCATCAAGCCCGTTAAATACATTCCAAAGAAACGATTCCGTGGCCAAGAGGCGAAGCAAGTGAATCGACGCGAGCTTTCCAGGCGGAGTCGCGTCCGGCTTGTACAAGAGTCGAACAGCTTGACATGTAATTAACTGGAAATCATGTTACGGCTCAGTAGCGACGGTACAGAAACGTTCATGACAGCGAACCGTGTCACGGAGGCATCTAACCGCGTAACACGCTTTGCCAGCTGATAATTAAAAATCCAAAGGAACGACTTTACGGAAGCGGCGAGAAGACGCGTCTTCCTTAACGTGCTGCTCGCCAGGCGCAAATGATTCGCCACGGAGAAAATTAATCCCTCCCCCTCCCGTTGGTTATTACATTTTACGATGTATCGCGGTTTATTTAGACGTTTGATCAACGGATTTACCACGGCGGTTTGCGGGACCACGGTTCCGTGTGTAACAAGCTGCGCTTCGCTATTAACGCGGGAGCCGTAAACGCGATTTCGAGACGCGTCGGTTTGAAGGATTCGCCTACGTGGCACGATATCACGATCAAACTGTGGCGAATTACGGCTGCCTTTGTTAGCCGATACGTATGCATGCACACTCCGGATATTGAACTTGTGATCAAACGTGGTGGAAAGTGCCCGGGAGTCTTGTGTATCATTAGCAACGGGTATTTAGTTCTTTTGCGTGTGAACACCCGACAATGTGACGTGGCTTAATGACAGTGTAAATTATTGTAGTTAAACGGTGAATGGTGGACGATCGGTTGAAAGTCGAGGGAAAAATGACGAGGGTCCATTTTTTGCCAATTATATTTGAATACATACATATTGATGTATCTTTTTTATTGTAGAATTTAGGTTTATATTTAGAAATGGGGAAAAATTAAAGTTCTGGAGTGCTGGAATTAGTATCACATTTCAAGAGTCAAGGGAAAAATGATTAGGGGCCATTTTTTGCCAATTATCATATTTGAATATATGCATGTTTATGGATGTATTGTTTTTATTGTAGAATTCAGGTTTGTGTTTAAAAATGGGAAAAGAGTTGAACATTTGAATAATAACAGTGCATGGGAGAAAGGTGGGGGTATCAGTGTTTGTATGAAAAAACGATGAGAGTATGAGTTGCACAGTGTCTTTGTACGGTGTTGATGCATTTTTTAAGTGTGACTATAAAGTAAGTGTTTATTGATTGAATACTGTCTGGGGAATCAGTATAGGTCTTCAATATTTAAGGTTCATTTTCCTCAAACTAATATTAAATGGACATTCATAATTTTTGATTTGCACGTTACCTCTAAAAAGAATAACTTCTTCGAAAAATTTGAATGCTAAAATGTAAGAAATGGAGTTTGTGCAAACCCTTTCGAAAATTCGGCAAATTACTAATACTGTAAGCGTGCATATTCTTCTTTTTAAGTAATGAAGATTTATGAAAAATGTATCACTAAGTTCTAACAACGTGCTTTTAAAATCGAGAAATACAGTGAAACACCTGAATGAAATTGTTACAAAATCAACATATCCTACAAAGAAGCAGTTTAACGATCTCTCTAAACAAGGAGTAACAAGGTCTCTCACATTTTTCATACTTTTGCTGCGCTCTCAGCTTTTACAATATTTACATTCGGTGCAATATATCATGGGAAAAATATCGCGTCCCTCTATTTAGAGGTGCAGCGCGCTATAAAACCGGGAGAAAACAATTTCAAACGTCGGGAATCAACTCGACGAGACCTGTACGCGTTATTATTACGCGAACTTTACTGTCACAATGAATCTACAACGAGGAAAACCGGCGAATTACCGTTTCCTCCACTCCTCGCTTCGAGAACCTATTAAATCTATCCTCCAAGTTAACCATTCGAAGGCTACCATTTGTCAGGTAGAACTGCGCCTAGATTTTCTATAGACTTTCCAGAGAATCGCGTAAACTTTATAAGCGTGGTCGCGAATTTTCGACCCACGCGGGCTTCGTGCAAGTTTCATGGGTTTATCTGATAACGTTCGTGAATGTGATCCTGTTTGGGCACCGTGTTTCTGTTCGCGGTTTATCACGGGCTGTTTATAAGCTGAATGTGTACACAACTAATTAGCTATTTTTATTCGAACTTTGTTTACACTGAAAGGGCGAGTTCGGAATCTGCAAAGTTCAACTGTTTTCTGACTTACAAGGGAGGTTTGGTAATCCAAACATTCCAAAACGTTTGAAACGTTACGGAAATATAGTTCAAGCGACGCTAATTGTGACGCCAACTTTTATTTCAGCAATGAAACTGTCCTAAGGGTGAAAGCACCCTCCGAAGAAAATTGAAAATTTTCATAAGATCGTGAATATTTACGAAACTGTGCAAGATATTACGAGTCTTGTTCAGCAATGTTTTCCATATCGAAAATAATATTTTCCACTATCGAAAGTAAAAGGAAAATAAATTATTCAAAATCTTGCGTAAAATAGAAATTCGCAATAAGTACAGGTAATATGAATAATTATTCTGGAAGTATATCCAACACTGCTTAATATAAAGGAATTAATTACAGAATGAAATGTTCTAATATATTATGAAACTGAAAAAAATAACAATTATAGAATTAAATAAGTATTAAAAGAAATTAACGCTGAATTTAGAAGTGCTGAATGAAAATTTGTGGAATCTGTTCTCAAAAAATAGTGAAATTAATTGCAATATTATTAAACTACTCGTATAAACATTTTTATAATACTAACTATAAGAACACTGAAGTACATTATTACAATGAAATTCTCGATTAATACCCCGCCGGCGCACACGAATTTGTCTTCCCGATCGCGGAAGTGAATTGGATTTCTTCGCTTACGTATTCCGCGTTTCTTCTCACGCAGCTTAATGGTGCACGAACAACAGTTTCGCGTGTGTCGCATACCTTCACGTGGCGAACAATGCTGCAGTAACTTTTAATTCAACGTGTCATCGTTCATTATACGCCAAGTGTACCCAACAGTTACTTGCTCGCGTTGTTTCCACGCGAGCGTACATATGTTACGCGATCAGGCACGTTTACGTCGAACCTGAGGTGACTAAATAACCAATTAAAAATATCAAACACTCCTGTCGAAACCTCGAATATCCGGCATTGTGTCGGTGGGCCTAATTAAAAGTGCACGTTTCACCTTCGCCATTCAGGCCACGTTCGAACGAAATCAAAAACAACGTGTTCGAATAAATATTTCAGCTCCGCCTCTCTCTGTTGGGACCTTAACGATACCCCCTTTCCTCATTTGAAACTTGTATAACGATCTCCGGCTGCCAAAGAAAACCGGGAGAAGTACGTCGCTTAATTTCACGCTGCTGTCGGATCCTTTCATGGGTTCCCGTGAAAAATAACTTTACTCCCATGGGCATGGAAAGAAGACGTGCAAAGTATCACGACGAGTACAATTCACGGGATTTCTTCCCTTGAATCTCATCGTATTCCGCTGGGACAACGACAGCTGGAAACGCGTTTACACTTCTGTTTTCTAAAGGTAACTCGTTTATCAGCTATATTTGCAACTGGCCGAGATTTGCTTCGTCTCCTAATGGGAGAACGATCGTGCGAGTACGTACGCGTGATGGCCGCCGAGCAAGCGCGAAAACGCCCCGAGATCTACCATTGGCGAATTTTGAATGGGAAAGATTTTAGATTTGCACGAGTATTTGGAATAATTCGAATGAAATTAATTTTGATTAAAATACAGTGTTGTCTGCTCGTTAACGGTCTGCGATACCACAAAATATGAAATATAAGATGTTACGAAAAGTGGGTCGATTTAAGGATGATCACTTTTAGCAAAATAATTCTGTGACGAAGGAACTGTTCTAGATTAGAGAAGCTTTTATAATATTTACTCTAACCGAGATATTACAAATTTTAACAACGCTATCAATTGATAATATCGAGAAGAAAAATGGAAAAATAAATTACCAAGCTACGTTAAGGGTCGAAATTTTTAAAACCTTCTATTTCGATAAATTTAATCATCCAAAATTACAGGGGCCTACAAACAAAATCAGAAATGGTAAAACAAAGGATAAAAATTCTGAACAAACGGATAAATTTCGAAGAAACGACTGATATAATATTACACAAGTATTACGAAACGATTACTTAACCCTTTACAACGTCGCGTGTTCGTTTATCCATATGTTCCCAAGTCTCGTTCTATTTATTTCCAGTAATTATCCAAAGAAAACTGCGAAATTGCAATCGAGCGTAATTCTTCTGGCGAACAAAGAAAAATCAGGTTACAGAGGGTTAATGGAATATTAATAGCCATATAATATAAGAGGGAAGGAGAAACGTTCTGCAACCACGACGAACACTTCGTCCAAACCGAGAACTTCCTGAACCGATTAAAAGGGAATCACTCTTCGGGCAAACCGAATGGAAAAATCGCTAATGCAAGTTGGCGGTATCGTAGCAAAGGCAGTCTCGCAATCAGACTGCTGTCCTTATTAGACAGCGTACATTCATATCGGTTGCTAACTCGCTCGTAACTCCATACTCCGCGCGGAGCATGCAGATAGGCTTGCTTATCTCGTCCTCGACCAGCTGCATCTGCCTTCCTTCTTTTTTCCTACAGGTAGCTTCAATCGGAGCGGCAGCGAACATAATTTCGTGACGCCAATAGTATCTCTCCTTGGCCATCTTCCAGGTTTAATTCGTAGTTCAAAAGGCACGGGAAAAAGGAAAAGTCAACGGATAGAAATTGAAGTGAATCTCGATTACTAACCTATGGTACCTTTGAAGCTCAACTCTGACTCTCGTTGAAATAAGATTTTTTAAATATTCACACTTTGCGAACGAAATTTTGAGAATTTTTGTAAATACTAAAAATCAGGTGAAAATATTAATTAATTCTTGGAGAGGAAAATATGTGATTTATGTTTTATAAGAAGTGATAATGATTTGCGTGAAATGCTGGAATCTCAGCAACATGTCGAAATTAGAAAATAAGATTTTTTTAAGTATTCATATATTGCAAACGAAATTTTGAGAATTTTTGTAAATACTAAAAATCAGGTGAAAATATTAATTAATTCTTTGAGAGGAATATATGTTCTATATTTTACAAGAAGTGATAACGATTCACGTGAAATGCTGGAATCTCGGCAAATTAGGAAATTAGAACGAAGATTACGATACTTTGCTATCATAATAAAAATAACAATCTCGAAAAAGTACTTATGTAGAAATACAGAAGAATAAAGACAGAAAAATATTAACGCAATAGAAGTTACACCACCAATAACATAAAACTTGATTTGTAATTAAATACCTCCAGAAACGATTACACAGCAAGTACCTAATTTATCACGATAAACCGTCTAACGATCGGAGAATCTTGCTCAAGTGAATTCTTCGTTTCTTACAAACCGTCCGCCGGTGTAATCAACACGGTCGAACAACAGCAATCAACGACAAGGAAAGGTTATTAAAAGTGGTTGAATAATCGCGGGTTAAGCAGTATGTATATTATCTTTTTGCTCGAAAGTTCAATCAGCCCCGGTTTCTTCGCTATCGCTGTCTCGTATAATCAGAACACGGGCCCCGGTACTTTCTGAATATTAATACACAAACCGTGTAAGCCTCGTCAAAATTATCGCTGTGCGATATGCATGCACGGCAGCCTTGTATCGAGCAGAGGCACGAAAATCTTCCGTCTGAGTAGAACATGTTGTAGGAAGAAACGGGAGGTGGTACCCTGTGGTAGCTGGCAAGAAGGAAAGATAAGGGGTAATGAATGCGATACCCTTGTGGTTCGTCTGCCAAGGATGGGAAGAGCGCGTTTTTCTTCCCGTTCGTACCGGGAGCAATCTTCTAATGCATGCTCTTTCATCCCTCTCCGCGTAAATCACGGTGTAAATGTGACTTCTGTGTAGCAACTTTACGAGTGTCTTATCGGACCAACAGACCGCGCGCGTTTACGTGTTCGAATGTCATAGCGACGTTTTTGCGAAAAACCATCTCGAACCGTAATCGCGTTTAAAGGCATCAGACGTGTACTTGTTGAAACAGATGTAACAGAATTCAAGCTTTTTTAGAGGGTTTGTTATCGTCGATAGATTTTTCTTCAATTTTATCGCTGGCTAGGATACACTGTTTTGTTGACTTTTAGCGAAGTCGGCGAGAGGTCGTTGACCTTATTCGTTGAGCTGTAGCATTTTTACATTTAACGTGAATTCGACATGGGAGTTTGGGAAGGATAACATGAAAATTTCATACAGTTCGTACTGTTTTTCAGAAATTGAATTTAAAGAATTGATTCAATTTTGAAAATTTAATTCAGTACAAAAAGTGTATATTTATTGTATTATGACTTAGTGTGCATTGCTAGTATGTACAGTGGCAATTTTTATATTTTTTCACAAGAAAGTAAAAAGAAGCACTTTGAAAAATTGAATTTCCAAAATTTCATTCAGCACAGAAATTCTACATTTGTTATGTTACTATCTTAGTGTGCATTCTTAGTATGTAAAGAGATAATTCTTATATATTTTCTCTCAATAAAGTATAAACGAGCACTTTTTGTCTTACATATTCTGATTTGTGCTTCACCATCACACCTACGATTTGATACAATGCCAAACAAAGTATTTAACAGAAAAAAATGAAACTTTCAAAGCAAGTCTGTAGCCCAACAGAAATTACAAGCGTTGATCAATTTCTCAGGACCAAACCTTACACGATAAAACATTTCTTCCCTCCCCTATCCTAGCCACAAATAAATCGCCATTACTTGCTGCGAAATCTCTAAAAACTAACGCAACCCATAACTGCTACCCACTATGTAATCCCGTACACAACTTCGAGGTCTTCCTCTCACCGTCAATTACAAAATCCACAAACCTGTATACTTACCCCATCTGCCATTCAATACCAACAAAATTACAAAGTAGATACAAACGATCGATTACAACATGCAACGTAAAAAGAACCGAGTATGTACATACATATGCTTGCGTTTCAGCAAGATCTCAATCAGATCGCATTCATAATTCGGCTGATTCTAACTGAAACGAAACGGAGGCGGATCATCGGTTACAGGGTTGATTTTCAAAAATCCTCCAAGCACCGCGAAACCGCGCGCTACGTATCTAATGTACGGCATCGTACATGCTGAATGTACCGTGCATCTGTCCTCTCTGCGTGGATGCACAAATGTTCAGGATCACGCGTATGCGTTTCGCCGATCTGCATCGCGGGCATATGCGCGTACACGTGGCCATGCATCTGCATATGCGCGCGCGCAGTTAGGTGTGTTCGTAAACATGTCCAGAAGCCGGTCGAAGCCATTGTTGCCGGCTTAAGATCCATTAGGGACTTCGGTTATTTATTATGCGACCGGTTCAACTATCGGTACCGACCCACCAACCACCAGCCGAGCGTAACCGACGCTTTTATCGGATTCTACGAATTTTCGATATCGGCCCGACTTCCAAGGAAGCGCTACACCAGAATGGAACAAGTTCCTTCTACCGGAAAACTTAAATTAGTGCCTTCGATTCGCACGGAGGGAGAAGATAGGAGAAGATCCGTTCATCACCGATTTCGTTCAATTATTTTCGGGAGATTCCGATGCTCGGTGTTTTAAAAATATTAATTTTATTCTGGTAAACTTTTGTACTCGGAAGTCTTACAAGTTCTAACCCTTTGAACTCCAAATTTTAGTTTTTACTAGATTCTTATTTCAAGAAATATATAATCGCAAAGTGGACGACTACTCGAGACAACTTTACTCGCTGTCAAGCGTATTTAGTATAATCCTTATTAGATCTTCTACGTCATTTAACCGTCACAAATACCTTCGATCGTTCTTCCATCGAAACAATCTATCAATTCAAAACTCCACGTTAATTTTATCTCTCGAAAACGGAACACTTTCACAGGGAGACACTACCCGAAACACGCGTTGCAACAATGTTCCTCAAGGATCGAAGATCCAAACTGAACACTGGTACATACTCCACAGCAAAGTGGCGTTCTCAGTTTGAGCCACGAAGCGGAAAGGAAAGGACGAGCTCGTGCTACTCGGGACGCACAAGATCCGCACGTCGCATAGCTGCAATGCAAATGATAAACGCAACGAGCTTCCCGGCCGTGGACTTCGACACCAGCTGACTGTCGGATGAACGATCAGGACCGAGGATCAGCACGCTCGTAAATCCTCGCCGAACGATGGTCATCGGTATTTTAATTGACCCTCGAGAGTGCTCGAGAGTTCGTCGCGATTTCGTCGCGTACAGGACGAGAAACAACGACGAAAGGAAGAGAAAAGGGCGGAGGAGGGACGAGGCACGCTGCGTCTCTCGAGCAGCTGCAGAAACTCGGAGGAAAATCAATTCGATGGATCACCGCTAGCCGGGGTTAGACTGGCAATTATTAGCGAACATGCGGAAGAGATAATTGGATGCTCGGGGGTTCCCTCTAAAACCTCTGACTTCGCTGGCAATCTGCATTAAGCGAGGCGGTTCCATGCGAGTCACGCTCTCTCGCTTGTGGAAATTGTCAATTCTTTCAAAAACCGAGGATCGCATTGCTGACGAGTGCTCGGAGTTTGAATATCGCCGAGGGTAAAAATACGCGGGAAAAATTACAGATTTTTACTTCGAGGAATACCTACAGGTTGATGATGAGCGAAAGGAAGATTATACCTACACCAGCTGGCAAAATAAAGGAGAAATTAATAGTTGTCACGATGCTCGTTATCTCTTTGATTTATTAATATTTATTAAGGTTTCGCTGGTGAAGTGTGCAGATGAATGAGTTTTTTAAAAAGAAGGTCAGTCAATTATGGTTAAACGCCTCCACGTGAAAAGACGCCTAAATAAAGGAAGCATTTTTAATTAAGATTCTTGAAAAAATTTCTTGGTTTTACCTCGGTTTTAGCTTCCTTATCAACACCATACATGTACAAGGGAAGCGATGAATTTCAGAATATAGAATTTCCCTCGCAAAACCTCCGACCAGTGACACAGAATACTAGAAAGCAAGATACACGATACTAAATAGCGAAGGCAATATATCTAAGCAGCTGTAGGGACTTATTGTTAGGAGGATCTCTGGTCTACTTTAGAAACTGGCAATCATCGGTGCACACGCGGAAGAGATAATTGGACGCTCGAGGGATGCCTCGGAACCTTTCGACTTTGTTACCGCAACGATCCGAGTAAAATAAAGGATTGATACGTCTATAGAAATATCATAGACAGGCCTGGTTTATACGCAGTTTGGAAAAGAAATACATTGAGACGTTTATTTGTCGACTAATGGTGAAATTTCGACGCCACACGTTCGATTTGGTTTAATTGAAATAAATGGAATTGGAAATACATACCGAAAGGAAGGGAGGAAAAGGAAAGGTTCTGTGAGCCAGCTGTAGAAACTGTACGGCAAACAAACTCGAATGGGCCCACTGTTAACCAGGCCAGCTGTTATTAGCGAATATGCAGAAGAGATAATTGGACCCTGAGGGAACGCCTCGAGGAATTTTAGCATTCTTAGAAGACTAACCTCAACGAAATCTGCGTTTACGCATCAGCAACCACAGACGGGCTGCGCACCAAGCAGAAACGTTAGATAGATAAATCTTCCGTACGGTATTACGGGATGGTAGACTAATGCGTTAAGGAAATTTATATCGGTGTCTGAAGAAACCGAATTCTTCGAATAAACGTTCGTCTACTTGCATTACCCCAGGAGGAGAATCGAAAGAACGAGTCTGCATATTGCAAATTTATGAACGCCTTGTGTTTCTCAATCTGCACGATGTACCTATAGCACCTCCAGGATGAATTTGATATTTGGAAAAAATCCCATGATTGATATTATTTTCTGGAACAAGTTCTCCTTTCAGGTCGAACAATTATGTTCAGAACCGACGAGAATAATTGTGTTTAGCTTATTGTGTCGTTGGTTGTGTTAGATTCTGCGATATGAAATGTCAGATTTTTAATCATTCGCAAATTGATCGTTCGAGTGATTACTTAGGTTGTATTTTCAAAGTTAGAAGGTTCTCCTTGAAATATGCGAAAAAGGGTGAACTGAGTGACCATGTTAATAATTTTTTTTTAAAATAGGGTAAAAGTCAGAAAGAAATTGCTGCGATTGTCAAATGTTGGGGAAAAGGTGGCTTAACAAAATATTGACGAAATTAATAAAAAATGATTGTTTTCATATTTAAATAGTTTCATTTCCTCCTAGTACAAAGTATTTTTAAATCATTCATATTTTATGGGGTGTCGAATAACTTTGGCCAAAGCTGTAGTGCATACAGACACCCTTAAAAAGGTTGCTATTTATTGGGTCAGTATTTAAAGTAAAATATCAGTACGTAACAGAAGTGTTCAGTATTACATCGATTAATACAAAAACTGTCAGTATTTTAAATAAAAGTCGGTATTTTAAATAAATTGTCAGAGTGAACCTAACCTAACAAACGAATACCGATCAAATAAACAAAATTGTACTGAAAAAATGCGATTTAATGCTGACAATTAATTATTTATACCGACCATCATATTTTTACTGACAATTTATTTCAAAAAATACGTACCATTAATTAAAAGAAATACCGACCAAATAAATAGAAGTGCTTTGAAAACGATATATCATTTCGCTGAATAATCCCAAAATCGAACTCTTCCCTTTCGAATTAGGATTTTTTCTCGAAGAATCATCGAACCCATTCGTGTTTAATAATTATTTCTTTCGTTACAGTTTATCAAGCGGCATCGAGACGGCGATTAGAATCGTGCCGGTTGCGAGTAATCACGATTATTTACCGTACACGTGGCCAATGGAACTAGCGAGTAACAGAAACGTGTACCTAACCTCTGCTCACCGCTCGCACGGATTCATTTCCCACAGTTTAAAGCCGCTATTGCGCTAACGAGCGATGCGCTTCCCGTGTTTGACGATTCTCTCGCGAGAGAATCCAAGTCGTTTTCTGTTTGCTCACTTTCTCTGTTCACCGGCGTTAAAATATCGCGTCGCTTGAGTGACACCCGAGCGGATCGAACGAAACTACCGATCGTGTCGAATCATCCAGCTGTTTCATAACGTCGAAATATTTGTTCGAATCCTCGAATAGCTGAATCATGTGTGTTCGTATATTTGCGTTTCTAGGAATTTCTTTTGCAATGCAAGCGATACATGACGAATCGGTTTAATTCTCTGAGAGTGGCGTAGATGAGTCATACTTTGCGGTAAAAGTGAAACAGAGGAAAGAGTTTTAGATCGAAATGGTAGATCTTGACTTTCTCTAATTGAGAAAGAAATTAATTGTTGAACTAAATTCAAACGCTAAGAAGATGTATTTTACGTTTAGTTTAAGTCTAATCTTTTTAAGATGAGATTATAAAGCTTTGTGGATTAATGGTAATTATTTTGCGTAAACAATGTTATTCACAAGATTAACTTCTTTGCAAATTATGCAGAACGACTGTGTAACTCACGTCTATGTGAAGATGAAACGAATAGAATCATGCTGCTTTTGAAATTGTGTTTCTTATACCATACGTTCTATTCTATTATGCGAACTTGGCAAATTCAATTCAGGCAAAATAGTACCAGAAAAATTACAATAATCTGCCAACCCTGAAGAACTCTGCCAATTTCACATTTTTCTGCGAATCTTCTCCAGTATTAGATCTCAAAGATTCAGGAAAAGTAGTACCAACCCTAGAGAACTCTGCTATTTTGACTCAATATACAAACTTAACATTTTTTCGCGAATCTCCTCCAGCATTAGATCTCTCAGAGATTCAGGCAAAGTACTGCCAGAAAAATTACAATACTCTGCCAACTCAGAACTCTGCTGATTTAACTCGATCTACAAACTTAACACTTTTTCGCGAATCTCCTCCAGCATTAGATCTCTCAAAGATTCAGGCAAAGTAATACCAGCAAAATCACAGTGTGCTACCAATCTTGAAGAACTCTGTCAATTTAACTCAATATGCAAACTTAACATTTTTTCGCGAATCTCCTCCAGCATTAGATCTCTCAAAGATTCAGGCAAAGAATACTCCACCGACCCCGAAGAACTCCGCCAATTTAACTGCGTTCTCATCTAAAACTCCGGGCAATTCTGGGAATCTTCGATTTCCACCGAGTTTCGTTTCGCGCAATTTTCAACGCCAGAATGGAGAACATATCGCGAAACGACCTTGTCGTTTAGCGCGCGCCGCTATAATCGAGCACACGTTACGTACCGCGACCAGAGAATAGGATATTTTCTATCAGACCCCCCGTTGTCGTGTCCATACGATAAACAATAAGGCGATCTAACGGTAAACAGGAAATCCTGGAAAGTGTATTATGAACTTTTGCAGGTGCCGTGGTCGGCAGGTGCGAGCCTGACCTAGCCCAGCGGGGAGGCTCGAGAATCGAGTGGAAAGAGAAATGGCAAATGGAAGGAACGAGAGTCTGCCCCGAGCGCTGGAGAACAACTATGCTTGGTAAGCAACAGTATAGCTCGACATCGGAAGCTTTCACCCTCCAACGGAGGCGAGCAAGACCTACGTACCGCGATTGTAACACGCCATTTTTACCAACCGGTCCTGTTCAACGAATTAAGACTAATTTACGGTGAACATCTGGTCAGAGGAAGATCGCTCACGGGAAGATAAGATATTATTTAGGTGGACTGTTTACGAGCTTTGATAAAGAAAAATATCCGGTTTGTGCATGTGTAACTCAACCAGTGAAGAGAATAACCGATGGCAGAATACGATGTGATTCAGAGTCAGCCTAACTCGATTCTATATTTTTCAAAATTGTGTTATATATCTTAGTGCCATTTATTTACTTTATTAGAGCTAGAAGAATCTATTTACGTTACGGAATAAAATAGGGAAGATTTAATTGTTTCAACTATTTCAAGTAGTTCAGCTCTAAGGTATTACAGAATTGCTGATTTAATTTACGTTAAGTTTTAGTTTCGAGATTTACAGTGGTTCCTGTAATTCGATTTTCTTTATTTCTACGATTTTTAAAATAGAACTCGTTGAAATATAGTTAAAACAGTCGCCTTTGTTTTCTACTTGACTTAATTTTGTGTTTTATTTTCTAATACAGACATTGAAGAGTTAATTGAAAACACTTTTGGAACGATTCTACAGACAAAAAATTCGTAGGAAGATCTGAAAGGGATTTTTAAAAATGCCTACAAAGAGTGTGTTCAGAAGAGTAAAATGCGTTGGCAAGGATGTGTAGCTGGGGATTATTGTAAAGAGGACTGTTTTAATTCGGAATAATTTCTTATTAACAAACTCTTATAACTTTAGCCCAAGTATTTTTGTTTATCAAATCTCGTTAGAAAAGCTTGTGAATAATAACACCTTTACCCTTGCAAATAAAGCTTAAATAATGGTAACAAGAATAGGCGAAGAGATAGAACTAGCAATTTTGATCTATCGGTAGATGAAGAAATAATAGATGCAGCACTACAAAAATGATAAGCAAAAAAGCTGACAGAAAAATATGTTCATCTGTTAAAGGAGGTTAATCTATTGCAAAATTAAACCACTACTCCAACAAAAGAATCTCTAGATCGGGTAAATTTCAACGACTACAACAGTACCTAGAAAGAAGTCGAAGAGTCCTGTAAAAAGATTTCCAAGAGATTGCCAATGGATATTAGATAAGGATCACCAAATAAAATTCACTTAACATCGGCGGAATTTCCTAATTAATTTTACAACATGGACAAATCGAGTGAATCGTAAAACAATACGGTGGAACGTCCGTCGTAATGGTTTCCGTTGCGCAACGATAATAGCCGAACAGCGTATAATTCGACATTCCAAAAGGGATACAAATCAGTCACTGGTTAATATTTACAAAGGTATTACACGGCCGTAACGTTGCATCGAATAGATTTTCAAGGGATATCATCTCGCTACCGCGAATCTCTCCAAGTATAATGCGAAACTTAAACGTCCGGTCAAAGATGCAATTGGGTGCGCAATCATCCGCCGTTTCATTTGTTCTCCACGGCCGATGTATACCACTTACCGTGATTTATTAACTTTTATTACTCACACACGGGACGTTAATTAGTTTTCACTGGTCTTACTGTTAGCGGAGAGATAGCTGGCACATGAAAGGATACCGGTTAATACATAAAAGAACGGAGG
The DNA here is from genome assembly GCF_001263275.1 of Habropoda laboriosa. Classification (NCBI taxonomy): domain Eukaryota; kingdom Metazoa; phylum Arthropoda; class Insecta; order Hymenoptera; family Apidae; genus Habropoda; species Habropoda laboriosa. The sequence continues at coordinate 420,327 of NW_017100265.1, read as the reverse complement.
AACGCTCGCGGTTCTATGCTTGCACCACCGAATGGTCAGCACTCTAATTACGGATGAACCATTAACTTTATTACGATCCTTAAAAATCACTTAAGCAAGCACGTGTATTGACCTAATAGAAAATTAATTATCGCACGTAAATCACTATTATCCGCGAACGATGTGACGTGTGCTACGATTGTGTCTCCGAAAGGAGGACTTCTATTAGGTAGAGTTGATCCTTCAACGAACGGACGGAAACAAGACGAAGCTTTATACGTTCTACTTGAAACTTCGTGTCTCGTTATAGGTTGACGTTATAATAGAGATTAATTCGTCGTATCATTATAAACGAGAATTTATCATCGTTTTACGTTAGGTTAGGTTAAGTTATTCTCATTTTCAGATTCACATTATTACCCTTACTTAGTAGTCAATTTTTATAAGGAAAGAAAAAATGGAATCAACGAGAAACGCATAGTTTGCTAGCGTCGTTAGAATTTAACCCTATTTCCAAACCGATTTCTCTCGAATCTACCGCGTATTTACCTGCATCGAAATGAATCGTACAATTCCAATATGGAATATTTTACCTCTATAGACATAGTGCACACGTGGTCAACGAGAATACCGCGATTTCGTGTATCCGTGTGTATTGTACAATCCATTCACCAGCCATTAGAAGAATACTGCGTGACCTTTTTAAACGCTCCAAGGCAAACGATAGTTAAACATTCAACGATGGAAAGAGGGGCTGTTTGCAAATGTTCTTGCACAACGATTCCAACAAGAGTAAGAAATAATTGAAATTCGTTACGGTATTGCCTTATCTCACTCCTGTCATTTTGGAAATTTGATGAAATCTTGGAGTATTATCTCTGAAACGAGTTCACGAATGGGTCAAATTTTCTAAAAAATATTTTTATTAAGTGTAGAAACTAATTCGGTGCCTTCTTCAGAAAATCTTGACTTTATCGACACAAATCGAATTAATTTTATCAGAAAGGGAATTCGTTAACTAAAAATTGGCATCGAAAATTATGTCTGATCTGTTGCAAATAACCATTGAAATTTCTAAGAAAAGACACCTAACCGATGCAAATAAAATACGGACACCAGGAATGCAAGCAAAAATAATACGAAGAATATCGGAACAATTACTCTGAAATCTCGAAACACCACACAAATCCAAAAAAAAAATTCCAACAACCACTGCACCGTCGTAACGCGGCAAAACAAATTTCACCACAAACAGGAAATCGAATCGCAGAATCTAATATAAATTCACGCGACGTCGTACAGAAAAGTTCAATCGAATCTTCCCAACCGCCGTTAAAAATTCACCAAGCACGCGATTCTCCAGCATCGATTTCAAAGAAAACATTCCACAATGTCAATTCTATTTCGCTAGCGCAGCGAGAACAAGAAAGCACAGGAAATCGTATCGACACGTCGTATTTCTCGCATGCTGCACCATATTCCGATTATATTCCATTATATGGCGGCTCTATGAAGAGGCATGTTGCCGGTCCTTAACATACCAACTATTTCTCGGCAACGTCACGGCCGTGCCACGGCGACCATTGTTTCGCGG
>NW_017100265.1:409814-418714 GCF_001263275.1 Habropoda laboriosa | reverse complement strand
GCGCATCCTGCACGTATCCTGCAGGCTCGGTAATGAGTCCATACGAGAGTCCACGTCGCTCCCGACACCGACAATCCCGTACCTTCTCGGGGACTCCTCGAGATCCTTATCGCGGTGTGCCTGACATTTGACATGCAGCGTGTCGCCTTTCCAACTTACCCTTTCCCCCCTTCAACGGCCCCGTTTCGACGCCATTTTTACATACCAACTCGCTTTATAGGGGGTTATATCTCATCTCGAAGAAACTCGCTTCTTCGACGGTTCTTACGCGACGGTTATTACCTACTACCCCGATGGAGTAAAAAGCAAGTTTATCGAGACTATTTTCACACCGATGAAAGACGTGTGTTTGTACACCTTGTTCCCTCGAGTAAACAGAGGAAGCGAATTTTTCTTCGAACAGGCGTAATCACGGTTTTGATAAATGAGAGTTCTGCGTGAACGATTTTTCCGTGTGCAGGCTTAATGCGACGGTTTAAGTCTCGCGGTGGTAAGAAATTGACGCGCTGAGTCTCGTTTTTGCAACTTGATAAGGTGATTTTCAGAGAACTGTTTCACGGGTTTTGCAAAAGATCCAACGCAGCGCGAAATATCGCTTTGACGGGCACGACCTGCACGGAATGCGAAGTATAATACCGGCTGTGGTGCATTTAGTGAGCGATTACACGCACTTCAGGCCCGCGGTTAATTTATAGTGGACTTGTTTTACTATTAAATGCTATTCGCGGGTTTTGTAGTATCGCAGGTTGTTCGGACGTATGAAAAAAATCACGACGAATGATCTATCACTGTCATGTTCCGAGGTAAAGTTCACACTCATTACGGATAATAGAAACGTACGGATACGAGAACGCGCCTTCGTGCGGACGCGTTAAACGAACAAGATCGGGAAGGTAAAATATAGCGGTAGGAAAGTCACAGGTTCAACTTCCAGATATTTATCAAATTTGTACAGATTTGTACTGTCTATCCTCGTAATAGAATTCTAAAGAACAAATTTAGCTATATCAAGATTAACTGAATACGCTTTCTTACCGCGGTGATAAAAAAGTTACGATTAGAGCGCGGATGTTTGTGCAATTATAGCGTATCGAAATATGCGAGATATGCGAGACTGGCGTTAAAATCTCTCGAGATACGTAAACAACATTAATTCATAGTTTTGTATGTGGTACAGTCGGTGAGATTCTTATATATTTTTATGATGCTTTGAAAACTAAAATACTACCTCTAAATAGAAAGTACATAACTAAAATTTGCATCGCCTACAGAAAAATCAAGTTTATGTATCTCTCTTTAAAACCGTTCATACGAATGATTTTTTAATTATTTTTTAAGATTTACTCAAATAATTTCCAAAACAGAATTTAAATTATTTACCGATACTCATTCTTCCAAAAAAAAAAAAGTTACAGAAGAACATAATCAATGGATATTTCCGGCAGAATGATTACGAAATTTTTGGTAAATTTCAAGTGTAACAGATGTGAAAAATATTAAGTGCAGATGCGCATACCGAACATGCGAGCAAAATCTTTTGGCCGGAGCCGATACGTGCCGCACAGCAGTTGACCGGTAGGTCGAGTCAGCCCGGCCAACAATATTGCATTATTATTTATTAATTCGGAGCATACGAGATGTGTATCTCTTACGATGCGGTGCAGCACTACCCAGGATCACGACTTTCTTATCTCCGCAGGCAGCCAGCGATTCTCAATCCGAACCAAAGATTTTCTTCCCTGCAACCATCTATTTGCACTTCAATCCAACCAAACGGACACCTCTCGACTACTAATTTAACAACCAATTTACAAAATGCATCCCAATACGAATAAACTCAACTATAAATTCCAACAGCGTCATTTAAACCATATTCTAATATAAATTAGCCAAGAACTTTAGCTACCCCTAAATTAAAAACAGTCAAAATTCCACTCTTCTCTAAATAACACAAATAAGGAATATCCAATTTTTTATTATAACATGAAAATAGGGACCAATTTTTCACTATACCTTCAACGCAAGTAACATAAAAATAAAAACGAATTTTGTTACTAAACTTTCAATACAAATAATACGAAGATAAACCCATGGTCGTTAAGATTTCTCGCATGTAGCAAACAGCTACAGAATCTCTTCAACTTTCCGAGACGCCTAAACCAGTTCGAACCCTCAAACCTTCGACCTGTCACGAAAAACAGTTGCTCAAAGGTTCCAAACACGAAGTGGAAGAAACGGTGGTACACGCGTTACTCCCATTTCCTAGCGGGCAGCGTCCAGGAATAGAATCGGTACCAGCCGTTCCAGTGTAGCCGAGTTACACCACAGGGTACCACTGGATACCATAGGCAGTGTCCACCTACGAGTATGTCGGGCCAGTGCAATCTAGTGGCATCGGTCTGACCTCTGAGTACCAGCGGCTACCGTTCTGTGATTACCATGATAATTCGTTGGCTCGCCCATACTCACTACCAGTGCCCCCTGGCAGGCCAGATAATATGCAATACCGTCCGATAGAGCAGATTCCGTATTCTTAACGACGACCCATGAGCATATCCGGACCCATTGTTTCCCAGTCTCGACCTCGCCGAAAGCGCGTGTATATCGCGTATATCGCCCGGCGAAAAAGCACCGACATGCACCACCATGGAGGGGCTTTTCAAGCCGCTGAATACGGAGAAAGTTGGACCCTTTACGACGTTGCTTTTCAGTAGATTACCTTGCTCGTTGATACCGTTTTCGAAACGACGCGGAGTCGTCCGTATGCGGTAATGTGGGTGCTACAATGTGGACTAGAAGCGTGAGATTGCATGATCTTCTTGTTGCTTTTTAGAACGGATTCGAGCAAGTAAGAATAGAACTCGGTACCGAACTGAATACATATATTTGCGCTGAACGTGAACAGTTGATGCTTATTTTGTTACGTGACCATCTGAATTATTCTCGTTATTAGTCAAAATTTTATTTAATCATAGATTTCGAAGGATTTTCGAGGCGATGACTCTAGATATTTTCTGTCTCTTTTTAAAATAAGTTTTCATGGCCACGTTCAAGTTTTTTAGGTATAACCCTATAGTTTCTTTTTGCCTATTAGCTAGCAGGCATTGAGACGAATTCAACAACCATAATATAATTTTTCTATAGTAAACGTAATCTTGAAAACTTGTTTAAAAAAAGGACATAGACAAAATCTAAGGTCATTATCTTGGAGATCCTTCGAAACCGTATCCTTTATGACCAAAAAAATTTGGTGTGGTCTACTAATAATGAAAATTATTCTATAATTCTGTATAAAGGGTATAAAGTATTTAGTGCATTTGTCACCGTTCTAGCTGACCCAAAGTTGCAATTTATGAGAAGCAGAAATTGGTGTTGCTATCGTAGAATTTCTTACTAAGCGTTGCACTGTTAAACTCTGCGTAAGGCTTCGAATTAATTCAGCATAAAAGGTATAATGTTTTTAGGCGTTGCGTTTCGCAGCAAAATAATATCACTCTACTTTGTCCAACGAAATAGTTAGAGAACGATATTCTCATTCTGCGTTGTCCTCGTGTATCCACCTTCGATAACGTACGTTTTCACTTTCATTGGGATTATTCAGGTCAGCGTGTCTCACGAGGCAAATTAATTTATCCAATTCGTCGAAGCGAACGTTTCTTCCCACATCGAATAATAGCTCAGGGCTAAAAATGTCGACGCCAATCTTCTCTCACAGTCTTTATTAAGTAACAATTCGCCAAACCGCCGTATTCCTGATACGAGCACCGATCCACCCAATTACGACACTGCCGTTTCCAACATAAATAAAAGATCGCATCAGCCGTCTCCTTTATCAAGCGAATCCTCCGGTTTCACGATAAATCCCGCGCCGAGATTCACCGCACCGTTCCAAACGCCAGGCTTTTCGAGCCATCATGACGCACACACTCCTTTCCCACCATTTCTCTTCCTTCGTTCCTACATTCCTCGTTTCGTTTATCGGGAAATGAAATTACGGAAGCAGGATGCTGCGAAATCGCCATTTTTGGCTACACGTGGAAACGAAAAATTCGTGCGGGAGATTTGAGTGTTTGAACAAAAAATGTTGCAAGCATTTACCTGAAATGTGACGGGAAAGTTGTGAAAAATAAGTGCAAATACCAAAAAGTGTCAGTGATCGAACACGTTTCATCTCCATATTCTCCAAAGTAATTGAGAAAATCTGCAGGTAAATCCATCGAAGATTGCAATCGATAAGATCATTGCTACATGAGAACATCCATACGTGCACCTACAGACTTTCTCAAGAATTATTTTCGAGATGGATCCATATCAGAAGAGGACGATGAACTTTGCACTAATTTTCTACAACTTTCTCGTCACTTTTTGTTCCTTAGGAGGTACTCTTAACCCCTTGCGGTCCTAGCAATTTTTGCCATTTCTTTGTACATTAATATTATACTGAAACTCAATATTTTGTAATTAATATTATGCTGGAATATTGAAAAAAAGGCAAACTACACGGTACTGCCGGACAGTGGCCAAATGAGTGCGGACTAACTGGACTATTCGAACCGCAAAGGATTAAATCTCCTGCATGAATTTTTCGTTTCCATGAATGGCCAAAAGTGGCCATTTTTTAACATCCTTTCATAGAGAATGCAACAAGAACCTCCGCGAAAAGACCGAACCATAACAAACCATATACGATCGTTCAGATATTGATCCATCTCCAAGATAAACGAAAAACTCTGCAGGTAAATCAATGGAAGAAAATCCGAAATACCGTAAGATCCAAAAATGGCCATTTTTCAACACAACACACGACACACGTACACGATCCTCTGAATTCGGCGGCGCAACGACTGTGGCGCGGGTGACGTCTACCTGACGGTAGCTCGACAAGCATCACGATAATAGACGATACATATGTATGCGAAGCAGCAGGATTCATAAGCGAGCAGGCGAGCCGGTGCTACTTCGGGGCCCCATGTCAGGCCCGTTCTCTACGCTCGTCCTTATGCAGAGCAGGGACGATTTCCTCGTGTCTGAATGGCTTGAATAATATACGTTTGAAGTTAATGGTCTCCATTCAAGGCGCCTGCCATGCCTCTATATACCTATATATGCGGCACGCTACTCGGCGACGCGCCGGTCCCACGTCCTATACGGTTCTCATGTGTCACTCAGGATCGCCGCGTATGTAACTTAAACTGGGCCCCCGTGTGCCGTGGAGCCGCGGTATGCACCCGGGAATCGCGCTGCCGCGTTTTAATCCTTCGTGCTCCACAGTTTCCAGCCTCGCACGCTATACAACCGATATACCGATGCACACCGTTTCCCCGCGAACGCGGGAACCGATTTCTTTCGCTCCGATGGACCTTGCTTTTTCTTACCCCTTTACGTGATCTTGCCTCCGAATGGCAAACGAAGAAGCGATATTTTTCCCGGTGTCTTTCGTAATGGAGAGGTTTCAGGTTTTATCGGAGGAATCGTCGAGACGTGTTTGGTGGTATACATTGGCATTTATTAGCTCTTTCTTTCTTCAACTCTACTGTCTCCTCTCCTCCCTCCTTCCTACCCTTCTTACTCTATGCTGTTTCGGTGAATCGCGGTGTCTGTTATTCAATGACTTGAAAAACGTGTTCAATGACTTCAGCAAAGCTCAAACGGAGCTCGTCTCGGCGTACAACTTGCAGAATTATATGTAACAGCCTCTTGTTCGAGAAGAGGTCCGAGGATCTTTTTGTATGGTAGCTTTGATTGCTTTTTGTCGGAAGAACGTTTTAGCTTTTCGTGTTTAAGACCGTCACGCTCGTTGCTTGTGTATTGCAAGTTGCACTAATACACGTATTTCTGGTAAGACATATTCTCTATTTTACTATTGCTTCGATACAAATTACACGTTGTGGATACCAATACACGCACAAAGGAATAAACGGTGAATCAGAGAAGTAATTTACAGTCCTCTATTTAAGGATCAAATTGAATATCAAAGATGCGTAGTTAGTTAACTCTAATCCACGAGAGCACTAAATCAACAGCTACTCCCCTTGAAAATTAACAACTCCAATTGAAGCTAAGTCCTTCACACCTAACTCCGCCAACTCCTCGAACTTCATAAGAACATAAGTGCCAGACGTTTCTCCGGCGAACACCATAAACCTATCATCCTTCGTATCCCGGTGCAAAGAGACGAAAAGATCAACAAGGTATATACGGCGACACCGCAGCAACTCACTTCTCTTAATCCCCCGAGGCCGTTCGATTCAGGATACACAGAATAACGCCAACTTCTGCCGACCAGTGGACGACCAGAGCACCGTTAATAAAATTCCCTTCGCACCGGCGTTGTAGTCCAAAGTGGTTACACGCGGAACGAGAGACACGGACGCTCTTATATACCGCATCACAAATAGACCCGTAACTCTCCTTTGGAACGCTCTGATCCCCCGGTGTCTCTCTCTTTATCCATCAATTTCTCCGTAAAGCCGTAAAAGCGAGGCTGTCGCGGGCTCATTTCAACAGAGCTCTTCCACACGCGCGCGTGTACGTACGATCCGGAAAACCTTAAGCAGAAGGCGCGTTTGCATAATCGTGTGGCGCGACGGCTGAGCGAGAGGAGCAGCTCGGCACTCTGCACTCTTTATCCGGCGATTTATTCCGGCCGGGACCCGTGTAATGCCCGTGTCGCCGCGAGAGTGTCGCTACGGACGACTCTGACTGTAACTTACTTTACAGCAGGATGCCTACGAACGCTTTCGCGTGTGTCTAGGCAGGAGGAGAGGCCGACTTAGGTGCCTACCGCAAACTTTTACGTCCACAACTCGGCCAGACTTCTCTCGCGACCTCGCGATCTCGACCGTGAGAAAGGGCACGGCTGTTCCAAGCAGAGACACACCGCGACCTGCTCTCCGTTGTTATAATTGTATCCGCGAGCCGAGACCATTTTCACTTCGCCGCGGAAACGGCCGTGTCACGTAAGTAAACACGTGTGTACCGGTAGGTATTGCACGTATGTATATACAGGCTCGTTGCCTCGCGGACAAGTCGCGATCATGGCTGGGAAAATGGACGAGACACGGCCAATTGCTTCTGAGCGGTCGCTTCTTCTGAACGGCCGCGGGAAGTGCGCGGATATTTTTAGCTTGTTTCAAGTTACATGCTGTACGCGAGATGAAACGCGGAGGAAGAAAGGGAAGGACGAGGGAGGACGAAGGGATTGAGTGATCTAGCTGGAGGAGGTGGGGCGAAACGTGTGTGGAATTGATTTTTTTTTCGGCTGCGCCGCTACTGTTGGTTAGATTTGTTTAATTAAGGGGAGGTTGGGGACTGGAGGAGGCAGGCAGGAGTGAAAAATTGTACGCATAAATTTGCCGGAATTTTACGGTGGAAAGTGAAGGCTCGGTCAAGAAGAACGACAAGAATGCACGCCTATGCTCTTTGTCGTCTTAGACAATTAATTACGATAAATATCAAATGGCCTCGCGCAACGGGCTTTTAGCGAAAACTCAATTACGCTTCTGCTATTTGCATAGTGTGAAATCTTTTGTTTGCATATTAGTAGATAAGAGAAAAGGTGGATTCGACGCGATTACTGGACACGTGCAGGATTGATGAAAGAATTGTAGGATGTTGCTTGCATGTAGCAATAATTTTATGGCTTTCCGGATTTCCTTGGCAAAAATTCGTCCATTTACCAGCGTTTTGAATAATTATTTCATAGATGGATAGTCATCCGAAAAAAGTGAGGCCGAAATGTAACGATTTTACTGTATTTATGCTAGTTTAGAATAAAATTGATTTTTGATTTCTTAGAACATAATTATTGTGGTATAAAAAAATGTTCTCTTTGACGGTTTCCGCGACAGGTCAAACTTTACCGTTAATTATTTTTTGTTTTTACTAAACATCAATCTGTTATAATATTCGTAAATAATCTTTCGCATAATTGTCCGAACGATTATTTTACCGATAGATCGTCATCTGAAGAAAACGAGACCGAAAAGTAGTAGCTAAAAGAACTTTAAGTAGTAGTAGAGAAATAGTAGCTAAATGACTATTAATTTCTGATTCCTTAAAACGAGTAGAATCACGCTGTGAAAGAATTTTTCACTCCCGAAGAAGACCAAAATTCGCCTGATTTTAACATTGTCCTTTGTCACATTAATGGGTAAAAAGAAAAAAGTATGCTAGCCAATAATCACAAGTGTATGCAGCATAGTATCTTCTTTCATTCGAAACTCAAAAACCGTGCATTGTTAATCGCATTTTTAAAATACACCTTTGACTATAGGCGACGTAGAAGAAGCATTATATTCTGGATCAATATCTTCAATGTCCACCTTACCTTTGTGCTCCTGAATACCTCTCTCAGAAATGAACGACACAAAGGGGTACTTGACATTCAGTATGTTGGCATCGTGTTCTTCTTTTTTACATATCAAGACCGATGTCCGGAATACGTGAGGCAAAAGTAAAGCTACTGTGCCATTACTAAGTAACGAGCACGTTTTTGCATTTGGTCCTTAAATAAAATGCACGACAGTAGCATCAACTAACTTCTCGAAATATAATTACGCAGCTGTACGCTATTTCGCAATTTAACCTAGCCACCAAAAATTTTGTAAATTTTTAGAACAATTCTGCGAGAAGAAACACCGAGGTGACTATCATTCGTAGATACAATTTTTCAGGAAGTTGCCTTAAAAAAGGATCAAACGGACAATCGTAAGGGTATCGGAAAAATTCAACGGAATAAATTCAACACGCACAACGACGTGAGCAACGTTACATTAGTCAAATTGCAATGCCCCGAAGAAACGTAACAATTCATTCCGCAACGTCTGCTCTCCGGCGCGGCGGTGCAAGAAAGAAGAGCCGGAATGGCTCACGGAAGAACGTAAGCGCGCATTCCGTAA
>NW_017100265.1:348578-409670 GCF_001263275.1 Habropoda laboriosa | reverse complement strand
GTAGTAATTGAGCCTCGCCCGTCATCCCGTAGAAACTTAATGCAATTTCTGAGGTCCGCGTGCCGACAAAGGGATATTGATTTAATAACACGCGTCATCCGTCAACAAGCAAATAAAATATCAACGTCTGTCGCCTGAACTCCTGCGTCGAATCGCTGTAAAAACCGATCCTGACCACGGCTATCTACTCTTGCGCGATACATATATCTATATATTACCTATTTACCTGAGAACCGTGTATTAAATCGAGTAACGAGCAACCGGATAGCGAAATTGCTCTTTCCCCAAGTAACGATACGAAATTGCCTTAGTAAAATAGGTGTACGACGCGAGAGCGGAATAACTAAGGAAGAGAAACGAAAAGAGAAAAACACCGCAGGAAAAAAATAAAGAAAAAGAGAAGGTAAAAAGGGTTCCATTGAAGAAAAGCCAAGGCGATTATACCGAACGAGATCAGCGTCCATCGAGAGACTTGACGGATGCCATCGTGTGGCTTTCAAGATGCGTTAAATCACCCAGGACATACCCGAGCCTCATCTGCCTGGCTGAGGATGGCCTACTATTTACCATTTTGCCTCGTCCCATACCACGGCAACACGAAAACGAGCAACTTTTCTAATTACCCGCTGTCCACGTTTCCACAGATCACCAGGTAGATAGTAGGTCTTGGTAGCCGGACGATCGGTTTCCAGCTGCTAGGCTCTCCCGGCCAGCTCAAAGAAGAAACTAAATTGCGCTTCGTTAAACCGCCTACTTACCAATTTTGATCAGGTCGGACGTTTTTCCCACGTGTTCCCTTTCTTATCGTCCCATTACATTGAAACATTATGTCGCCGCGGACCTTGAGGCCGAGTGCTACCGAGAGACCGGGTCCCGCAAAAACCGGCTCGACCCATTCGATGCTGAATCATTTCGTCACTAACGGAGCCACCTATCAAAAAGTTGCTTTCGCAACGTTCGACCGCGACCGTAATGGCAGCGGGAGACGCAGCAGCGAGATCTGCCAGAGTAATGTTTATATCGAGGCAAGACTTGCCTGGTGTTACTCGAATGGCGTTCCTTCATGTTGCACGCGCTTCTTGTTAAACTGTTTATGGTATTTGCTTCTTTGAAACGTTCGATACGTGTGGATTTTGTGAAATTTCACCGATTGGAGTAATTGGCAATGAACGACGGGGGCAATTTGACAAAGGATCGAGTATAAAACGCGCGGAGAGCTGTTCGAAGAGACGGGAAGAAGTAGAATCTTGGAAATTCATGGCAGCGGAATATTTTTATGCGCGAAATCAATTCTTTGATGCCAATCAAAGACGAAGGCAATTTGACGAAGGATCGAGTATGAAATGCGTGGCTGTTCGAAGAGAGGGAAAGAAATAAAATCTTGGAAATTCACGACAACCGAATATTTCTGCGGACGAAGTCGCAGATTCAAGAAGATAAGATCAAGAAAAAAAAATTGGTACAAGTATTTCCCAATCGTAGAAATGAAACTTGAAATAAAACTTGATATTTATTTGTTGCAACATAAAAAAATTGCACTCTATATATTTCTATCATCTTGGACGCAAGGTGTTGTGCTTCAAAAGATGTCTATAAAAATACGCAGCAGCTACCATAAATCTACCGCTAAAAGTTCCTTTTTCCGTTTATACACAATAGAATATTCAATCCTAGCACGATACGGCATCGTCACATTATACAACGACATATTGTGAAGCGTACAATTAAAATTCCGACAGCCGAGATGTCTCAAAAGTATAAATCATTAGAGGGAGCAAGCACCGCTGGAACCAATTCTTTGCCCCCCTCTCCTCCTCTATTCTCAACGGCAAATGAAATCGAGGGGGTAACGTCTGATTGAAGCAAACGAACAACTTCGCACCCGATAAATAGACCAACGGTCCCCCACGAAGATTCTTCTCCTAATATTTTCCCAAAGCAAAATAAAAAGGGGGAGGGTCCGTGCTAAGAGGATCGTGTATGACACCTGGACGAAGGAACGTCTGATCTGGTCGGTCCAGTTTCAAAGCGCACAAAGATAACACACAGGGCGTCGCATTGAACGGTTCACGCGCGCGCACGCTTACAGCATAGATTTTCAGCTATGGAACAAAAATAAAGACACCTTCTCGTCGATTCTCGATTCGCCTGCCTCCCCTGCCATCGTATTCTGGTAGCGTGGCAACCGGGAGAAATAGGGGCAGGGAATCAAAGAAGTCCGCCATGATAACCCGTGACTCACCCGAACCCAAGGGAGGGATCGGGAACAAAATGAAAAAGAAAGGGAAAAAAAGAATATACAGCGGGGTGGAAAGAGGATCAGGGGAGAAGGAAGGAGAAGGCATGACGTCGTCGAAAGAGAAACCACCCTTGCCCGTATTCGCATGCAATCCATGCGAAATTTCGCGACCCCACTCCGAGACAGAACAAACTCGACGAAGGGTGGCTTTTCTGCCCGCCTCCCTTCAAGCTCCGACCCTTCCTCGAAAGCTAGGGGTAGCGAAAGACGATGCTGACTGGCCATCGAGCCAGGGACCCTGAGTACCGACCCACTCCCGGATAGGTGGAAACTGGCCGGGGGATTCGGGAAAGGGTGTGGTCGAAGGTAGCGAAATTTATGCTAATCACCGTGGCCTTTAAAGCCCTCGAAAAGCGCCCCGGTTAAAAAGAAGAAGGGTTCCCGTGCGTAGCCTCTCCTCTCCCTGCCAGCTCCATCGATTTTTCTCCCTTCTATGAACATCACCACCGCCACGTATCGGCTGTGATGTGTGTGTTCCCCGGCAACGGTGTGGGTTGGGAACGAAAGAGAGGAGAGACGACCCCGTACGTACGCGCCAATACAGCCCTGTCCTGAAACCTATACACGAATCCGTTTCGAGCGTTCCTATACGTCAACACACGCACGCACACACACACACACTAGCCGGGTTCTAGCGGAGATGTAGTGAACGCGGTGCGTGAAAGCGAAAGGGATGTGCGTGCGGGACAAAAATATTGCGTGCGTGGCCCGGCAGTGTCGGACCGACGAAAAACTCGGCCGGGCAAGCGACGAAAAATGCGACGCGCGACTGACCGTCTTCCGCGCCGGCTCTTCGGATTTTCGCACAGAACGTCTACCTTTCGGCTGTGTCTCGCGATCTTGTTTCGCTTACTGTGACTCGTCAACGTGTTCACCGCGATTCGTTCACCTTGGTGTGTTGGTGCATTAACGGAGGAGGATCGAGGATACCTTTTGCCGCCTTTATCGAAGAGAGACGGACTACGATCTGGATACGCTGCGCATTCGCACCTGCGTCTTCGTCGCGACCAACGCGAACGCATGTGTCGATATGCCGGATGCACGTGCTGCACTGATGCTGATGAGGAGTGAGTAACTACGTACATGCACGGAACGGTGCCACTCCACGGGATTTTTCCGACACTTCCTCGTCTGTCAACGAGCTTGGCTTCTCTTCGCTTCGGTTCTCGCGACGACGAGATTGCATGCATCCCGTCCACGAGATATTCCTCGAAATTCTCGTTCGTTTTCTACCACCTTCAACGCACGTTATTTTCATTTCGTGAATCGTTTCGCTCTTCGGATTCCCCCGGTAATTGCCAGTGAGAATGAATCGTGACCGATTGGAAACGAGCTTCGAGATATTTCCAGAAATATCCAACATGTGTGCCCGTAGCTTCGATCGGTTGGTTCGCTTTTGATTAACGCGTCCCTCTTTCTCTTTCCTTCACGCACGTATACGCCATTCGTGAATCGAACCACCCGTGTCGGAGTGTTTCCTCGCTACCTTCCAATCCCTCACACCTTGTGTACAGATCTGTAGTGGTTGTCTATCGATGTTTTCGTTATTTCTGTGATGCAAAGTAACTAATGCTAGTACACTTTTGTCTAATCGAATGACTCTCTTTTTATCTCTCATTTTCAACCTTTCTTACACGTTTCTACGCTTCGATTCGTACCAATCAACGTGTAATTAAGAAAAAATTTATAAACAATACACGTGAGTAACCGTAAAAGAAGAATTAATTGAAAGCGTGCTTCGTGGAATGCCACGCTCTCATTGATCATCGGAATCGTCCGCTTATTCAAAATGGCGCACACCCTCGCTATATTGCGTGAATGGCGTTCTACCGCGTGGAGTGGGGCACAGCTTCAAAGGACACTTTTAATCGAATTCGAATTAACAAAGAAGTGCTCGATACGTCTGAATAAAAACTTCCAACATTCTATCTAATTGCAACGACGAAAAGAGGGAATCGGTCACGAGTGAGAATTGTCGTTACTGTGCTTCGATATACGGTGGGGAGAAAAAGAAGAAGAAAAGAAGCAGTTCTACGCGTCGCAAAGCGTCATTAAGAGGATCGTACAAGAAAACCCGCGTTGAGGCGACAAAAACACCGCTCGTAACACCGTGTTACACGTTGAAAAAACGGGTTTGAACAACAATACGAAGGAAGAACGTGGTTCCTCGAGGACAAGGATGAGGATGAAGACGAAGGCGAGGGCGAAGGGTACGAAGGATGTGCACACGAGAGAGCACCGTCTACGCGTGCACGCGTAGGCGAATAGCACGCGTGCAAATAATCGCACGCATAATGTACGGCGGCCTGTGTGGGCCAGCCGACCTGGCACAACCTCTCATTTACAATTCAATTTATATATCAGCCGAGCAAGATGGTGGCCGCGAATAAATCCTCGCCGCAACGAAAGATCCCCGACGCATTTTCCTGCGTCGCCACGCCATGGCGTCGCAGCGCTTGTTCCGGCTTTTCTAAAATGGCAGACGCATTGAAAGAGTACAGTGTCCACTCGCTGGGAAGCGACGCTCGATACGTGATAGAAAACGGACTGGGGTATTTATTTTCCCTCCTCTTCGTGCGCTTCTTTTTTTCTTTACTTTTTTTCCGGTGAACCAAGTTAACGGATGTTCGCTTTATCGTCGAAACGAGTGTTTGATTAGTGTAGAATTTGTCGTAGAGCGATTGTTTTCAGTGATTCGATAGTTTCTGACGGAAACCGTTGGATTGAATTAGTATCTTCTGTGGTGAATATTTTGGGTGGAAAAGATTTTTGTGTATGTTAAACAGTTTGTGCGATTTAGTGAGAATTGTAGTTTTTGTGAAATGTAACTATTGTAGTTGTTGTATGAATAAGTACCGTTGTTAGTTCGATGAACTATTGGAAACGTCGGTTTCATAGTTACGGAGATTTTTGAGTAAGATTTGCTTGACGATAGAATGCAGTGAATGGAAAGAAATGGGAAGCAATAGTGAGCGTCTTATTTCTAAAAATATGAAGAAAGGTTTGTAGAATACTTGATCGAGTTATTCTCTGTTCTGGCTTTTCAGAGTAATTGCCTTTATACTTCTACTCGTAAATCGAATTGATTTACTGGAAAAAAACGTTCTATTACACTTTTATGCATGTTCGGTATTAAAATTGAACCTCGTTACACCACTTAACATTCTGTTCAATCTTCGATTCAACAAAAATTCGTCTGCTTTTATTTTAGCAAATATAAAACAAAATTAAACGCCTTATAAATTTACCGAACTATCAAGTATAACCTGGAGTAAAACATTATTTGTCCAGTGTTGACTAGCTTGTAATTTTGATATTAGCAAACGTGCAATTGCGGAAGTCAAATTAATCCTATCATTTGAACAATTAATCTTTATAGAATCGTGGAGGGCCGAGTGAAGGATGCATAATATCAATGCAGAATAACTGTTTACAGTGGATGGTGGGAAATGTCTTAAAATGTAAGCAATGTTAACGTAGATTCTGATTCTGATTTGAAAATAAGGCCTACCTTCTTCCTACGACTACGATTTATAATTTTCTAACTATCATTCTGCTACGGTTTTATTTTTAATATGAGAAACCGCGATCGCATAAATTTCCCGTGAAATAAACTATTACAAAAGAATACTTTATTATCATTTATAATCAGCGTCGAAAAATAAAAGAAAATTAATAATTATATTTGCCGAAAATTTCAAACGAAGCTAAATTCCTAGGTAATCTTCTGAGTTATTCGAAATGAAAGTATCTAAAATTGATCGAGAGGAATGTACGATTTCTAAAAAATTTCATATCGTCCCAAAATTTTCTATTGCACTTCAAAAATATTCAAAATTAAAACTCGACTGTTTTTCATCAATAATCACATTCTGGTATAATTACAATAACACCAAGACCACCTTTCCACCGAGAAAGATTTGCAAAATCGCGAAACAGCTCTCTGCCTCGACACATCTCGCATTAATAATCGAAATCCACAATAACACCGGTGTAAGCTCGCATTATCCTCCCTAGAAGAAACTCCTCGTTAATAACGTATCAACCTTCCTCCAAGAATTACATTTTCTCAACTCCCGCCACGGGGGCCACAAAACATGTGCCGCGTTTTCTATACAACAGATACACACAATAAATATTAATCACGGTTTTAGAAGTCTGATCGATTCGCGAATCGAGACGATCGGTGGAATTGTCGAGGCGATTCAGAAACGGAACGATCGTGTCTCACCTTTCGTTTGGCGAGTATATTACCCCGATGGGCGATCAAGTCGGATCGTAAGCTCGATCGTAGAAACGTTTCGCGGATCCGTTTTCTCACGCAGATAAAATCTGGCGGCGCGATGCTCTTGGCATACACACTCGGAGGATGGGCTGGCGAGCGTGCACGTACGCCGTGTCGCAATTATTTGCTGAAATAAGTTAATTAATAATTGATTCGTAGCCGTGCCCCCCGACTCGAATGATCGAGAGTTAATAATAGGCTGCCTAGACGAAAGGCGGTAGCAGCAGAACCCACTCGGTGGAATTTTAATCATGCCAATCGCTCGGAGAAAAGCTGCACTGCACACGTCCTGGTATCGGCGTTTATTATACGTGCATCTCTCGCTCGTTGATGTGAAAAAAGAAAGAATTAAGAGGATTCTAGGGGGAGAGAAATTTCGCGAACGCGAAAGAAAAATGAGAGAGAAAGAGAGAAGGCAACGAGTTGATGGAAGTATTAAGAAAGCACTTCAATTTTCCGTCGTACATTGCTATAGCCGAAGAATGCGATAATGTCGTGAATAATCGACCGTAAGGTTGCCTTTAGTATTTCGGGTATAGTTAAGCGTCGTTTAATCTCTCGATTCGCCAATTAAGCCGGACTATTTGCAATATTCGAACAAGCCGAATGGTAATAGCTGAGGTTGGTCCTTGTAATGTGTACAACGTGGAACGATAATGACGCCGTATACACGGAATTACAACTCGTTTATCCGCGGAATGAACTATAATATACGACCTCCAGCGAGCATTATTAATATCTAATATACGAAACCTCCTCGGCAACATAAATTATTCGCCGGGAGTTATTCTTTATCACGAGCAGCCGTTCCATCTGGTAAGATAAGAAATTACACGGCGTAACGTATTAATTTTCCTAAGACTTTACGAAACCTTCCTCCTTCTATCGATGTTCCCTATCTAGACGAATAACTTTCTCCGTATTCCATATTTCAAGTTATATCCCATCGATATCGCATTGTCGATTCTTCTTCAGGATTAACCTTTCGCAGATATTTCCTCTCCCATGACGAAAGAATCGGCTCTTCGAGTAAACTGTTCTTTCGATACGTTAATTAATCCTTCTTAGTTCGTTGGTACATATAGGACGCAATATTGTCAGCTTTCTGTGGAAAGTTTAACCCTTGTCGGTGCAACTGTTTAGCGCGAGTGTCGATCGGCAACTCTAACTGAGGTGTTCTCGGTATTTGCTTGCTTGTGCGATTTTAAACGTAATACTTTGACGTGCAAATAAGAATCTAAGGCGATCTTTATTCGTTTCAAAAATATTTGATAGAGAGAAGGCGGTGCCTGGCAAGCACGCTTGCAGTGATAAGGGTTAAATCATGTCTGATCATGGCGGAAGTTAGAATATGGCTGTATCTGTAGAGTGATGTGAAAAAGTTAATCTTGAGAGAAATGTAAGTTTCTCAGTTGATCTGTTAAAGATTGTTCTTAACTTATTAATGTTTACTTATCTAGTGAATTGTGTTTGTCATTTCTGTCTAATGACATGAAATAAGTATTAAACAAGAAATAGACACTATTTTTATCATAAATTATCTTCCTGCGGATTTATATTGACAATAAATATTTTTCTCGTCTCAATGAGTATTACATGGGTCTAAATTTATCGATCCTTTTTCAAATCACCCCTATCTAAGTCTAAAGTAAATTTTGGTTAAACTTCTTGCGTGAGTATTTTATTTTTCTCGTTGCAGACGTTACTTTGAAAAATAGAAAGTGCAAACAAAGAATTTTGTTGTCGAAAGGTGTTAACTTTAAAATTCTGAAAAAGCTTTTGCTATATAATATCAACTTCCTAAACGAAAGTGAAGAGAAATTAAAATTTGTCATAGTTTTTATTAAAAGGGACATAGCAATAGCAATATTAACTTTTTCGCAATATATGATGAATAAAAAGTTTCACTTGCACACTTCTCTGGAGAAAGTAATGTTCCGACGGACGTAGAAAGGACAATTTCAATAAAAGTAGTAATAATAATCTACTCGTTTTAGTCTAATATGCAGACAGTATTCGTATTCAGAGATTGATTACTGGGAGAAAAGTAATTCACTTGTAATTTAATTAATTCAACCGACAGACTCAGCTAAATAGCAACAGTTCGAATCTTCGACAATGCAACAATGTAACCAATTAGCTTCCTTTCTTCCCACCATTCAAAGTATCTTATATAGCATCCATAGCATTACTCCAAAAAAGAAGTAATCTACTACTGCTATTAATTCTTTCGTTACAACTACTTCGAGACTAAATTCAAAACACAGCAAAACGAAGCAATTGTTATCAATAAGAAGTAACAGATATTTAGATATTTAACCAATATGTAATTCACATAAACGATAATACAGATGATCATGCACTATAAATACATAAACGCACGGTTCTTGCAAATACTTTTCTCTCATCTTTTTGATAGCATCTGAAAGTTACGTGAAAGTTACAAAAATACAAAACAATCTTTTCATTTCATCATTCACAATATCTTGTATATCATCCTTAGCATCACTCCAAGAAAAACGAGAGGATACTGTCTACTACTGCCCTTAATTCTTTGGTTACAACCACTTCGATACTAAAGAAGATTACAGAAATATTCGTATTCAATTAACTTCCTTTCCTTATTATCCTCATACAGCATCCTTAGCATTATTCCAAAAGAAAGGATACTAATAGTTTACACCTACATCGAAACTAAAAAAAGAAAACTACAGAAATGTTTCGGAAGGTGAAAGTGAAACGAATACACTGGAAACGATGAAACGTTTGACAAAGGTATTCGGACGCCATTATCTCTGCACCTGCACAATAAATTCGCGCGCATCCTCACTTCGTTGCATCAACGGTGTATCCCGAAACGCGGTCCGAAACAATAAAGGCGCGCATGATCAAACACGTCCCACGTAATAATCACGATGTCTGCCGAGACTGACCGATCGAAGCGAGTGGCTCTTTCTGGCTGTCCGCTCCCTTTTCCTCCCGGAGACCCAGTGGTTCCTGACATTCAGATCTGTCGGAAGCATTTAACGACTGTCCGTTCAACTTACTTACGTAGACTGACCGCCAGAAGTGTTTCAACGGAGGTAGTACCCACTCATCCACCACGATTTTATGCACACCACGATCTAACGAGTGTGCCGGAAGTCCACGAACCACAAGCCACGCCAGATCTTCGAAGGTGAAACAGCAGTGCACATGTACATATACACGTGCGCACATAAGTACACATGAATACATATACATATATTTCTACGTACAGAGAGACGAGCAGAAGGAAAAGATAGAGGGGAAAAAAAGGATGAAATGTCGGCCGGTGAAAACGCCAAGAGATCGCGGACTTGGGGATACTTAAATTATAACCCCTTCTAACGCGTGAACTGCTCATTGCTGTAATATATTAATTACAACGTGTATACATTGCACCGTGCACGGTCCGCGCGTTCCTTCGTTCTTCTACTAGACGTCTCCGAAGCTTTTCCTGCTGCTCCATGCCATACGGCATCATTAACTTTTAGAGGCTGCTTCCATGATATTTAACGCGTAATGATAGTAAGCAGCATCATAATTGTTAATTTCCGGAATGTCTGGGAGATCGCCGGGGGCTCTCGATAAACCATCTTTCTCTTTCTTTCCCTCTCACTCTCTTTCTTTTTCTCCCTCTCGTTCTCGGGTGTTTGCTGGCCGAGTATAATGCTCGATCCGACAGATAAAACTCAGGTGAGGAATAAGTGAGTTCCTCGCTCGGCTAGAGATTTGATTTGGATAATGGCTGGATTTATGCGAAGGCTCGAGGGACTGTCGTTCGCGGCACTTTTTAACCAGGCTGTAAGCCAAGTTGCGCTACAGCTTCACCAAGCTTACGTGGCCGCGATCGGGAATCGTTAATGGAACATCGTTTCCATCGTTCGACGATAGTGGCGTGATTACGAAGATTTAATTAGAAACTGGTAACTCTATTGTATGTAATACAGCGAAGAAAATTTTTACCATAAAAGAAAAAAGAAGCTACGTGCGTTGTAATTTGTTCAAGACGAAGACAAGAGAAACGATCTCGATTCGAACGGATCGTAAAAATCTCGCCGACTGTTTACGCTCAAACCACGACAAATCTCTCCCCATTCATAAGCCGCGAGTTTTCCATCGTGCACGTGTGCAATCGCGGAGGAAAATTTAAGCGAATTCCGCGATGAAGGATCCAAGACAGAAGCAGATGAAACGGCGAAATGAATTTGCCCGGAGGCCTCGGTCATTTGCCAAAGAGTAATTTCCGGTACATCCGCCACTGCACGAGCGCCATCCGATTTTTACGATTCCCAATTAGTCTCGTTGCTTCGCAACTAATTACGAATAAGCCGTGGCTCGACACAGTAAATGTGAATCTATCGGTCGATAAACGCGGCGCGCCTGGTAGCGTGGCAATCGTACAAAGCATAAAACGTCTAAGCCTGATTCATGATTCGAGTCCGTGGCAGAGTCTGCAGACAGCATCTTCTTCTTATTCTTACCGATCTGTATCTTGCACGCGTACACCTATAAACCGCATATGCGTTTAATTCACAACAGTCACGTTTCGCGATTAAACCAATCACGATCGGAGATCTCTTGTGCCGTGAAAAGTGGGAATTAAACATCGCTCAGAGATTCGATTATCCGGTTGCTTGCCAACAA
Source organism: Habropoda laboriosa (assembly GCF_001263275.1). NCBI lineage: Eukaryota > Metazoa > Arthropoda > Insecta > Hymenoptera > Apidae > Habropoda > Habropoda laboriosa. Next base: position 398,418 of record NW_017100265.1, on the reverse strand, counting down.
GAATATCAAAATACCCCCTCGGGCTTGGAAAGAAGAATTTTCTAACGCGTAAATCGAATCTAACAACGAGTTATGAAAATTAACAGCGCCATTTCACCTACAAATTTTTCTTCCGCCAACGTCGAAGGAAGGCGACGATGAGCTTTCGGCGATCGAGACTTAAGACCGCACGAGGTGCGAAGCAAGTGTGAACGAAACCATCTCGGTATTGAAAGAGAGGATTTAAAAGGAAAAAAATTGTAAATGTACGCTGGTAAAAAGGACAAACGTTCGAGCTACCCGAGCTGTCGAGGTTCACACAATAAGAAATCGAATGGTTTTTACTAATGTACCGTGCACACAACACATCGAAATATTATTATCTACGATTTCAGTTACCCACGCTGTCTCTTCGACCATGTTGCAACAAAGAAAGCAGCGAGTCTGGCTCAAATATACCAAGGGTTACACGTTGAGAAACTCGATTAGAATTCAGCTGGTGGTGGGGGGCTACTACTTGTTTGAATCTCGTTAATAAGCCAGTCAGGATGTTCCCCCTTGTGCATCGAAGCTGCTACCTCCGTGGATCTCGTTTTCACTATGGCGTCTAGCACGGCACCTTAGCTCGCACGATGCTCATTTGCTATGTGCTTACTGTCCTACCCGACCACTTAAATCACCCCGTGTATTCCTACTTCTCGGCTCGCCTCGGCCATTGGGAAGGGGAAGGGTGCAAGAAAAGGTAGCTAGGATCGGAGGAATGCCTTTTAGCAGCACCCCTTCTTTCTACCTGAATCGATCTGATTCTGCACGGATTACGTCATTTTCACGATAAACGATATCACGCATCGAGTTTTAAGTTGTAAAACGGGGAAGTTTTCTACGAGAATATATAAATTCCGGGCAGGTTCGGTAACTTTTGTTCCCCTTTCGGTGCGATCGAGATCGATAGAAAACGAGGTATAACACCACGAATCATGACGAAAGCGAGGTAACGAAACCCCGACCGGCAATGGAATCCAACCGATCGCGAAAGATCTAATTAACCAGCTCGATAATAGTCGCGAGATATGCGCCGATGAAGTGCACGGGTGCACGGCTCCGAGACGCTCTTATCGAGCACGAGTAACAATAAATAACAGCTCCAAGAGCGGCGAGATTAAACCGGGCTCTCGGATTAATTGCCCGACGAAGTGGCAATGCACGATCTAGCCGGAATCGTTGCAACAGAGAGGAAAGTGTCAATGACAGGGCACACACAGAGCTAGCCGGTGAAAACATGCCCGAGAGGTTGTTACTCGGCTCGTAACGAAAACGACCAATTATTAATTCGACGATCGCCGATCGATCGGCGTGTATATGCTACACGAATCCAAGGAGGTGTTAAATGGTCCACGATACTGATTGCACGAACGATAATACCTTTAGTCGAAATACGTTTACAGCGTGACGAAGAAACGCCCCCGAAATCTACGATTACCTATCTCTCTACGGTACTGTGTACAGAATACTATACGAAACGTATCTCACGCCATCCACACAAACACAAACACACACTAGATCGAATAATATACTTTCGTTACAAGATTCTTCGTTACATTTGCATCATGTTCGTTGTGCTTGTACCTCCCGCGAAAAGTTAGCCCGCGCACAATGAGCCAGCGTGAATTATAATAGGCCCGGTGGTTTCCGAACACGCGAATTTCCATTCTCTCGTATAAATATCGGTCGAAACGCGAACTCGTTTTCAGACAAGTTGTCGAATCGCCTGTATCTGTAAATTGCAAGGCAACAGACAGCTCTATGAATAACGCTCTGGCGTGCTACAAGACAGACACACGGTTGGTCAGTCAGTTATTACTTACACCGTATAATGTAATAAATAATCACGGCGGCAGCTAACTGGTGACATTATAATTACGCGGCATTTCGATGATATATAAGCGTGGAAAAAGGAGTCGCCCGCGAAATTGCCACGACATTGATTTACATCTGTCCGGATCTAGGCCTGCGTTCGTACCTTCGGCTGTAGATTGCTGTGCATCGAGGTTAAATCGGTAGACTACACTACCGTACCGGTTAACGCCGAAGAGGGAGGCGTAAAATGTTGAAGCAACGTTTACCGATTTGCCGAGCTGTTTCGTTAGTAGGTCAATCAACCTTCAATCCCCCCGGTACATCGATAGGATTTCGCAGTAGTCGCTCGATTCTTCGTATTATTAGAAGCACGCGAGATCGTGGATTTTCGTCATCGAATGGAATTCTCGATCGTTTCAAATCTTCGACGTTCACTCGCGTATATGAAAATTCCAAAGCTGGAAAGTAAGCTCGGAACAGCGTGACGTTCTACCATTATCCTACATTACCAACACATGGTCACATTTTTACTACCTCTAACTAACACAACGAAATTATTCACCGCTAAACTACTTAATACTTTTCGTTACAGGGAAACGCCGACAACTACAAGGAGGGTAACAATACAAACACCACGATACGACGAGCTCTGAGTCTACCAGTCCAGTTTTGGGCGTTGCAAAGGGACCAGTAAAAGCTGAGGGTGATTTGGGCCTTAGTGGTCCTGTGGTGGCTGTGTATGAATCCTACTGGCCTGCTAAGTCCCAAGTGATCCTCAGCACGCGCTACAATAAACGTGTGCATAGGTGTGCAGTCCTCGACGATGAATCGCCAGTATATGTTTGCCGTGGAAAGGTAACGTTGCGCCATGTCGAACGTAGAGAGTCGCGGGAACGTTCGAATTAATTGCCGGTGAACTCTCGCGCCGCGGGTGGCTTTTACAACCCTATCGAGAAGAAACGAAATTTCGTGGCAAGTATACAATATTCTCCTTCGTTAACTCTCCCTTTTGCTATTCTTTTATTGGAATCGAGCCAGAGCGAACCGAACCGCGGCCGTTCAAGAAAGTGTCTCGTTAAGTTCGGTGATATACTACCTCTTATCGATTTACATGCAAAGTTTGAACACCGTTGAAGAAAATCGTCTCGAGAAAGTGGTGACTACGGTGGCAAAGGATGATACGCGATTGGCCTCGTTGATCATGCCGAATACAATGTGTAATAGAAAAGAAGAAGAGGGGAAAAAAGGATAATCACTCGATCGATTTAATCATCTCGCACGGGATGCCTAAGATAGCGTCGATGCGTGTTACAGAAGCTTGGAATTTTAAGTGGTCCGAGGAGGCGTCACGACGCAATGAACGCGTGAGTACGTTAATTACAAGTCTGTCATATTCCTTACATATTTATCGTCCTTCTAATAACATTAATATCGCACCGCTGCAACACCGGTAGATTACTCCAGATCGCTATCGGCTCGCAATAATTCGCGGTAGCCTTGGCCGGTGACGTTCACGGAAAAATGAACAGGATCGAATGAGAAACGCTTGAAATTATTACAGCTCGCGGTGTTAACGCTTACTAAACGGAAACCCGAGATAGAGCATCGATGGAACTAGCGGTATTCGTGTATTAAAGACTTCCAGACGCGTCGACGATCGTTTATCATCGAATCTGAGTCCTTCGTCGTTGTCTTTCGCGCCGAGTAAGTAAGGGCAAGTGTAACCAGAACAGAAATGGCCTGTTCAAAAATGAATTTTACGGTGCTCCGTTGTAACCTCCTTCTCCTCGGCGAGTATACACCGCGAGATCGGTCGGAGAATTTTTCAAGTGCTCCAGTTACCTGGCAACCACCCGCTATGCGACCGATGTTCGAGCATATGCTGGATCGCTCGAGCAAGCTGCTCTCCGCAAACGGTTACCATTCTTGTTGCCGATTCGGACGATGCTATGCAGAAGGAGTTTTTTAGGTCGCGGTGACGATCGTGCAACAAGCATTGTGTTTTAACGGGCATACAAATTTAATCGTTCCGCGGCGGCCGGGATGCGAAATCCGAATACCTCTAGCCCGATGCAAAGCGAGCATTCGGTCGTGCTGTTCGACAAATTGTTACTAAAAGCCGCTCGAACCGGATGATCGTAAAACACTTGCGGGATATATTGGAGATTCGAGGGATCGAGTGGAAATGAATGCAAACGAACGTCGGATAGAGTGGAGATGGAAAGGGGCTTTGACGCTTGTTTGTGAAGTGCTCGAGGAGGACGTGGAAAGGAGTAGGGAAAATTAGTGGAAAAAGTCACTTTTCCTGGAGGTTGTTGAAAAAGCGTGTAGGTAGAAAAAGTCGAAGTTTGTTTTATTACTTTCTTGAATATGGTGATGTGTGGAATTTGTTGATTTAGTATACTTTCTTTTTATTGATCCCAAAAAAAAATCTTCACGTAGAGAATTATATACCTTTAAATTTTTTTGAAACTACAGTTAAGAATTTAATTTATTGCTTTATCTTAAATTCGAGTGTTTGTGTCTTCTCCGAAAGGACACGAACTTTGAAAATAATTTTCTAGAACTGAATTTGAAAGGATGTAGATTAATTCCCTATTGAAGGGAATTACACACAACTTACACACAAACAGTTCAAACATTGCAGGTAATACTAGAAATACTAACGGACGCAAATTCAAAATGAGAAACTTACTTCTGTATGACAAATATTGAGGCTGAGAATGTGATTATCAATCTACTCTTACAGCACACTTTGTATATTTTCGACGCATCATAGCAAGTTCAAACTTCCAACTCAATTGTCGTTTAACGAAGCATCAGATGCATTTAATAGTCTATTGTTCAAGAAATATTATTAAAAGGAAGCTTCACGTTAAACGTAACATCGAACATTAAAATATCCCCAGTATCCGCGTTATTTTTCATGTTCAACTGCTCTAATCAACTGTTCCAAGTACTAATCCTGGAAAATGTGACTAATTCGACCAACTTCCTAACGACGCTTTGAGAGCGTATTAGGAAGCCATTAACGGGCTTAACCGCTCGATAAAAGTAAGACTCCGGTACTCCATGGAATCCGAATGATTGCATTAAGTCAAATTCAGGAAGGATCGAACGAGGGGGACTTTCATCGGTTGATGGGAAACCGGATAAAATTCCATCTCTGTTTTACTGCAAATAACGAATATTCTGTATCTATGTAGCGGTAATACCGGCGACGTATGGAATCGAGCTATAATAATTGTAATTGCCCCGCTGCCCCAAGCATTCCCGCGGTTGCTTATCGAAACGCATAACCGGCGTTATATAGCCGCGGCTACGAATTTATTAACATCTCGTAGAAATACACCTCATTTAAATGCATACGCGCACTATGCACAGCGGAGAGAAAATATACGAGGCCGGGAACGCCGATTCTTGCACCTTCTTCTTCTTTCCTCTCGTACTCGCCGGTGCACACGCCCAAGCCTTCGACCAAGCTGCTTTTGCTACCACGCAGAGAATTCCAAGCTGATCCTCTAAATCACACGCCTCTACCAACCGCGCGACCTTTTTCGCCACATTTTTCCGCCGATCCAATTTTCACGTGGATCGCGCGATCGCTACGAAGAAGAATTCGTTTACTGAAAGTAGAAAGAGGAAAGAGACCGAAAGAAAATAATTTCTAATTTTCGCCACATTTTTCCGCCGATCCAATTTTCACGTGGATCGCGCGATCGCTACGAAGAAAAATTCGTTCACTGAAAGTACGAAGAGTACGAATACTAATTTGACAGAATTATCACAGCAGCGATAAACATTTCTGATACATTAACGGGGATTTCTTCTTGATTTAACGATCAGAGGGATTGAAATACGACGACAAATTACAATTTGACTCGGCTCGTCAGGTGTACGAGGTTAGAAGAAGATTATGGTACACGATTCGGATAATGATCAATTAATTGCACATAAAAATCGAATGAAATTCAAATGCGTGATTTACACACGCGCCAAAGTGTAACGAAAAAGTGCTAATCATCATCATGCGAACGAGCTACCACAGGGGGATAGCTGTCGATGCTTAAGCAAAGCCGTGATGCTAAGCCAACGCATAATCTAGACACCATTTCATTTTCCTAACGACGAATCGATGAACCGTTGCCGGTGTATACGTGGTAGCAATAAAAATCGCCAGTTACTGCGTTGACGGTCCCTAAAAAACGCTCGCGTAACATGCCTATTATAGCGAGGACCTTAATGGCTCGTGGAAGTCCGCCCGTAATTCCGTAAAGGTACCGGCCTCGTAAAACTGTGAAAAATCCGGAGTTGTTAATACCTACGGAATCATCGCGGCCTCTGTAATAACGCGTAGCACGGCCGGGCAGGATGTGAATTCCAAAAAGAGCCCGCAAGAACTTCATCTGTATGCAAGGATAGAGGATGGACTTCTCTACACGGCAGCGGCTACTAACCGAGATATATGATACGATGATAACGACTTTTGCAAATTACACGGGGAGCTATCTTTAAAGCAGACGTAGAGGGAAACGGAGAGTAAACGGAAGCTTGTAGAAAAGCATCGAACACTGTGCTTATGGGTAGCTATTGGTATTTGCAGTGGGTCACACAAGTATACGTACGTTTTCAACCCTTTCAGGTCCAAATAGTCCAATTAGTTTGCATTCATTTGGACACTATCGAGAAGTACCGTGCAGTTTGCCTTTGTTTCAATGTTTCAGCGTAATATCAGTTGCAAAATATTAAGTTTCGGTGTAATATCGACGCATGAAAAAATGGTTTACCATCGTTTATAATTTACCATTGTATGGTAACTGGAGGCAAAAATTCCGACGTCGAATTTGTCACGACATAGGACCGCAGAGGGTTAAAATTTGACCAAACGACTTAAAATAATGTATTATCGTTTATAATTTATAACTTATCATTGTGATATCTGAAGGCGAAAGGCAAAAATTCTTCAAAAATTGGACCAAACGACTTGATTCTTTTTGGGAAGTTAGAAAAATTAGTTCGCTAGATGATCTGTGCGAGAAATTTTGAAAAAATTACAACTGCTCGAAATCGCGAAGAAAGTAGCGAAGATCGCTTTCACAAATTAACTAGCATAAATCTACAAACAGTATTTTTGAAATTTTCATTTCAAGCTCAGATTAAAAAATTGCAAAGTTCTTCGCGATTCCGACCAACTGTAATTTTTTCAAAATTTTAGAACTAATCTCAAAAAGAACTCGTTTGGTCCAAGATTAAAAAAGCTATTCTGCTTTAAAGGAGGTACGAATACTTCTGCGACCCACTGTATATAACTACACAGTATCTATGTATGTAGAGGAAAGAGATGAAACGGAAAGTGGTGTCGTTAAATTTCGTCATCTCTTAGAGTAGGTACACGAGGTGTTGGCGAAGAATTATTAGGCGCCACGACGTTCTTAACTGCTATTATATGTTTTCGAGATAAGGGGTTAATTCTACAGGTTGACAATGCAAAAAGGTATCCCGATATCGTGCTACTGTCTACGCTATTCTCTTCGACGAAACGCCATTGTTTAAAGGAAACGTATATCTGTGCTGTCACCAGCGGGCTTAGAAAGAATACTCCTTCGATAGTTTCCGCGTTGGAAAAATGCGAAGAAGGATATGCAAGCGGATCGTTGGCTACGGATACTATGGAGAAAACAAAGAGGTGAGTAGAAAGACGAACATGTATAAACAATTGTAATTTATTACTAATCCATACTTTCCATCGTCGCTTTAACCCTTTCCTGACAGAATTATCCTTTTTTAATTTGTTGTAACGGATGCTAAATTAAGATGAATTTTTTTTAGAGTTCATTGTTCACGAAAGGGTTAGATCTATTATTAATCCCTTTCGTGACCGACTTATCTTTTCCAAGAATTTCTTCTTTATCTACCGATCACAGCTGTTTCAGTGGGTAACCAGTAAGAGATCAATGTTGCAAGATCAATGTTTGCTCGAGTAATCAAGTGAGACCATACGCGTGACGAAAGGGTTGAGAAACAGAGAAACGTCTAAAAAAAAAGGAGTATCTATTTTTACGGAACATCGAAGCAACGTTATCTAATATTATCACAGTGACTTAATAACAATCGCGAAGTACTATTCGACACGATGATTAAACGAAGGTAAAAATGAAAAATTGAACGATTAGTATTGGCTCTACCGGTTACAACCGCCGAAGAAATCGAGAGATGTTAGATAAACGGGGAATTGTGAATTTCATTGCGAACCGATGGACACGAACCGATCCTGAAGCCGAGGCCGGAGAATTTCACGCTCATTTACCACTTGTACGTTTCAGCATTTTCCTAGCAGTCAGTCAGACAGATTATCTTTCCACGAGCGATTGATTACTTGTCAGGCTGATCGACAGACCAGAAAGTGACGAGGCGAAACTGTCCCACGCCACGCGTGCAATTTCTACCCCGATCGGTAAAGAAACGCCTCGTCCGGATAGAAGCGGTATTACGTAGGGGAACGAAGTCGTATCACTGTGCCGTTGCCGTGCTGCCGGGCACTGTAAATCTCGCGGTCCATAGAACTCGAAGAAATCATTACACTGGGACGCAGTATATTGCTGCTAATATAGCGCAGCACGCCCTTTTAAGCTGCACTCCGTATAGAGAAATACATACAGGGTGTATCTCGGATTAGTCGATGATCTCGCAGTGAGCTTAGAGCTTCGCCAATGAAAGTTGAAAGGCTTCTGAGCATCCGAAGGACAATTAACGCACTGGTTATGCGACACGAGGTTTTCAGAAATACTACAACGCAAGTTTTTGACTATCTTTACTTTTTACTTGTTTCAAGTTCGGTATGTGAGACACTCGGAAGCCAAAATGATTAACTCTACTTTTTGAAATTTTTACAATTTTGGTATCGAAGCATATGCTTCGTGCTCAACTCTTCATAAATAAGAAAAATTGAATAAATTTAATTTGATGGAGTTAGTCACTCTGGCTTCTGAATGGCTCATATATTGAACTTTAAATTACTATAAAATTAATACAGCCTAAAATTTTCCGAAATTTTCTCTTACTATAATTAGATAATCTTGCAGAAATGATAAGATAGCTCTTTATTTAAAATATTTCGCACAAATAACATTTTTTATTTAATAACAGAGCGAAGCTTTTGCAAAAATTATAAGACAGCTCTTTACTTCCAACATTTCGCACAGGTAAAATTTTTGCAGAGCAAAGGGTAAAATATTCCAGGAAAATTTGAAGGATTATTGTAAATGACAAAAACAAAGTTACACGCGGCACGTGGCATTTTGCGAATCGCAAAATCATGGAGGAAAATCGGTCGATTCGCAATACACCCAGTACAGAGAGCAACGAGAAAGACATGAAAGACTCTCAAGAGCAGAGATTCTCGCGCACGCCTGAGGTGCCTACCGAGAGAAAAGCGTAGAATCGCAGTAAATCAAGGCTAATGGCGCCATAGCTGGATCCTGTGAATCGGGTGACGGGTAAAACGTCGTAACCAGGGATCTTTCGCGTTATCGACGTATCGATAATATTAGTGCCGGAAGTAAGCGTCGAGAAGAATATCGTAGAACGCCTCTATTCAGTATATCAACTTCAATATTCGTTCTCAAATGAGTTATACTCAAAATGAGTTACTGGCACTTTTTAAATATTTTTATACTTAAAAATTTGTAACCATTGTATTTTACAATTTTCCGAAGCAACGAGTATTCTTTTTCTGTACCGGATAATTCATTATATTGAATTTTAGAGCAGTGTAATATAAAGTTTAATACGATTGAAATATGATCGCGCTATTTGTTAAGACTTTCAACTTTGAAGGTGATTTAAACTGTTACGAAATGTGTAAATGTGATAAAGTTAAATATTGTGGAATTGAACTGTTGGATAAATTTTGTATCGATCGATATTTTTACGATTGTAATTTAAATTAAATTATCAATATTTATTTTCAACAACGAATAATCGCGTTCGTAATTTTCCAAATTAATTTTAGTGATATATTCGATTATTGGATAAATTTCGTATCGATCGATATTTTAGCGATCACGTTTTATATTCGTACAGTTAAATATAACGAGCCACAAGGTAGTGTGAAAGTGAGAAAACGTAAGTTGTTATTTGCAGGTTTGATTCGAAAGCAATAGGAAATCATTTGTACGGTGTTAAATTTCAAAATTTCTTCCGTGTTATTAAGCAACTACAAACTATAACACTGCTTATGGCTGATCGAATTCCTATCTTACCTATAGTATAAAAACTTGTTCAATTCGATACAAATAAATATCAGACAGAAGTTAAAGTCAATTGTTTTACGATTTTAACTGCTATCACAAGTAGCGGTAAACATTCGATTTTATTGCTCGTAAATTTGACAAGTTATCGAATAATATACAAATTTTCTGCAATATTTTCAACAATAGTATTTTAAGTCGACTTTAAGTACGACTTTATGCATAGTAAATTTTCTATGTTAAGCTATTATCTATTGAACGCACTAACGATCATAATAGATTTATATATAGTACAAAAGTGTAAAGAGCAATTTGATTTTAGGAATGGAAATATAATACAAGATCACTGTGTAGTTCGTTGCGGCAGGGTTGGGGTTTCTATGCGGCATGTGCCTTGCTTTTACAAATGCAATGCCCTTCGAAATCCCAAATATGTCCAACGCTAGCCAACGTTCGTCAGAAAAAACGTAAACAGTGAAACAGATCTGTATCAAGTTACCATCAGACCAACAGAAGGAATTTCGATTTATTTGTCGTAAAAGTAACAGCAATTCTACGTTTAGCAAGTGCTGTATTGATAATGCAGTACTTTTATTTTAAAAAAACTAACCTAATTATACTCGTTTATTTAATCGAAATGACGATTATTGTGAAAAAAAAATATTGATCTCTTAATAGATTGCAACAACTTGCAACATTTTCAAACCAATCCGTCTTCTATTATTTCTTTATATTTTTAAGAAATTACTTTAATCGTAATATTCTTAAGTTTAAATAAAAAATAAAAACTTCACTGCTTTGCGTTGCATGGAATAAGTTATTCTACTTTTGTAAAACTGTCCATATGTTTGCATACATTTATTATGTATATGAATAAAGTTAATTATTTATCGTAATATTATTGAAGTGTCTGAATTTTATTGTTACATTACGAATAAAACTTCGTTATATGTACGTTTGTCATATTTTGGTCGAAATGAAAAGTTGTATCAAGCCAGCTTTACAATGACCGATTCAAGGAAAGCAAGAAAATATGGAAGGACTGACTCACCGATTTGAAATCCTTGTCCAGTAAACGTAAACGCGGGAACCTGACAGAGCTTCTGCGCAATGGCGTTGTATCAATGTTTTCGCTGTTCTCTTGAATTGGTGTGTGAAACAAACTTCTTCGCATTGTGCACAGCCGAGAATCTCTATTCTCGCACTTCAACCGTACGCGTATAATTTCAAATTATATAATTCTATTCGAACGAATGGAATATCGCCGTAGCAATAAGCACAAGCATTATTACGAATACACGAAAAAACTACGATCTTATGTAACACACTCTCGAAAACCGAATGTCCAACAACTATTTTATACTACGCACGACAAGTTAATCTCGAAACAAATTCAATTGTTACACGATACGAACTTGGAGAGACAATAATTTAGTGTCGATGATTAAACTATTGCAACTAGCATCAACGTGAAGTTAGCTACGCGTCTATAGGAAACTTTTCTTCAAATATACACCGTATTTCGTAATCACTCGTTTCATCGATCGATGCGGAATCAATATTTCTATTCACAGGACACAAACACACTGCACAATCTATTCGATAGCTACACAGCATAAAACGAATCGATATATTTCTACAATTGTAACAATATTTTCGGAAACTTGAGAAAAATATCGCAGACCAACCGGCACGTTAGGCAGTACACGACTGAACTGAATGTTACTAACGACGCTCGTCAAAACAGCTATTGGAAACCTATTCGACCTATTCGAAAACGTAAACAATACGGACGGTCGAAGGAAGCAAAGTTAATCGCAAATTTTGTGGAATTCTGTTTACTGTCCTAGCGTGCTCGAGGAACGACTTGAGAATGTATATGTATGTGTTTGAAAGTTTTTTTGTTTACTTCGAGAAATTCAAAGAAACGCTCGATTTCTCCGTAAAGTGAATAAATCTGCCCCTTATTAGTTTGTTAAAATTCCCAAGCGATATGAAACAGTTGTATTGAGATACGAATGCGTTATTATATCTCGAAACAACGTACGCGCCGGAAGTTCGTTACGAACTCCCGCGGATTTTTAAATTAATCCAGAACTCTATAAAAGGTTTATTAAGACTGTAATATCTTAATAAACTTCCAATGATATTTCTCGCAGAAATGTAGATTACTGTATAAAAATTAATTACTTGCGTTCCTTGGTTAAAGGTATCTGAAATTACTGCGTAAGATTGTTTCGTAAAAAAAAAAAAAACAGAAAGAAAAGAAACATGGGTTTTATTTACTGGTCTGAACATTGATCGTAAAACCGTTTTATGACATAATAAAAGTGTAAAACTTCAAATTTTTACCAAGATAACACGATACGAATGGAATTCAGCATTATTTGCTTTACTGTGAAAGAAGAATAAAAACGAAATTTTTTTTAGTGTTTTCCAGAATGATATGTACATGTCTTAAAACAGCTATGACTTACATATATACGTAGTTAAATGCCAATATCTATGCAAATAGAAACTTTCCACTGGTGAATAACTTCTGTTCAAAATTCTGAGTTATTGCGTGCGATATTTATCTGTTTCGAGAAAAAATGATTTTTATTACGAATAAGAACTAGTTATTTCAATATACTAGAAAAGTCGAGGCAATTTTAACGTATGTAAAAAACTTAAGTATTTAGAATTGTAACAACCATCAAGGAAGACGGCGACAAACAATTCCATTCCACGAGAGGAAGTGAAAGGGACGACTCTCTATCCTCGACGTCAATCAAATAATCGCGAAGCGAGAGAAGCTTCTAGAAGAAACTAACTTGCGACCCGCGGCAGACTCGCGGTTTCGCGCGGGAGACTAGCGGTTTCGCGCGGGAGTCTCGCGGTTAATTCTTATTGAGGAAAGTGAAATTAAAGATAATAGTGAAAGCAGTAAGTGAAATGTTTCATATGAAAATGAAATAAAAGTAAATTTCACATAGCTGTTCTAGCATAAGTTTTGAACATTATAAATTGCAATTGAATATTATTTATTAAAATTTCTAAATATGTGTGACATTAGAATTAAAAACTTGAAACACACATTTTCTTTCGTTTTGTACGACGATTATAAAAAGTTAAGTTTAACATTTTTAATAACTTGCTTCTGGTTTCTAAATTCTCAGTACAGATTTAATTTTACGCTTAATCGAATGAAATAACATTTCCCACTTCGTTTCTTTCTCTTTCTCAACATTAAAGGATATCGTTCGAAATGAATAAAATAAATTTCAAACTAAAATAATTTTCTAAGAAAACGATTTTTCAATTTGCCAAATTATAAATTAAAATTCTTTAGAATGTCTATAGAATTACTGTACAACTGAATTTTTAAATAACACTTCCCTTAACATTTCTTTCTTCCTTCCATATTTCTGTAAGTAGAAAAAGTAGAAGGCATTTTATTAATTATATTTGAATAAAAAATGCGTCTATCTGTAAACGATCGCGCACATAGTGTTCAATTTTCCATCTTAGAATTAATTTATTTTATCTTACAAGCTACTATAGCTACTACACACTCTGTACTTGTGAGAATCAGAATGGTCACAGGTACGCGTAGTTCTTAGCTTGGTATCCTTTTGCAAAAGTGAGAATTTTCTTTGGAAAAGGATACCAATTTCCAGGTCCCACCACGAGGAGGTGACTACGCAAGGGACCCGACAAAAACACATGCCCTACTGGCAGCTCTCTATCTTCAGAGATACGCGATTCTCATTCGTAGCAAAGGAGATAAGACACTTTATCAAAAATTCGTGTTCTTAACATAAATTTTTAAGGAGTGTCTTATATTTTATTTGAAATTGCAACGCTAATCATTTTGTCATAGTTAATTTAAAGATTGGAAAAATTCAATGCTCTCCTTTGATAGGGTTTCAAAAAATTATAAATCGCGGTCAGATTGAATTCAGAGCGCAACGAGAAATTCGCTATCATTCTAAAGAACCAGCGAGCATACACGACGAATTTACTCGCGAGTATCGCGCGCTACTCGCAAGTGATTAAGTCGCGAATAAACTCGCAGGAACTGAGTGATCGAGAATTTAATGTTCTATGTTTCGAATCGACGATAGCAAAATGTAGAAAGCATTTTTAGTAATTAGCTACGAATGAGAAACGCGTATCACTGTAAGAGAGCGCGCACATTGTACTCGATACAATTTTTCTATCTTATAGTTACTTATTTTATTTTATGGACTACTTAAAAGTAAAACGCACGCATCCCACGACGTCCATCGGCGGATGAATAGAATTATTTTTTATTTTCTTAGGCTAATTTATTTTACCTTATCAACTACAATCCTTAAAATTAAAACTCACACACACAGTTCTTAACTTAGAACTTCGCTTACTTGCTAGTTTAATTTTGGAAAAGGAGAATTTTTAAGATCGCTGGAACACTGAAACAGAATATAAATTAGATTGACAAGATAAATAATTCATACGACTCACCATTCGTAACCTTTGAGATACTCTTAGTGACCCATTTCAGTCCTCCGGGCCTTCGATTTTCACCCACAATTCACTTGGAAGCTTCTCTCAGACTCATGACACTTTTGCAATTCGCCTCAGCCTTGAATTTTCATCCCACCAGTGGCCCACACAATGATAGGTTGAAAGACCCAGTGTCGCGCGAAATTGTGTACGGATCGCGATTTCTTTTAAGTGTAGTTTAATTCGTTGAATTTTATTTAGTACCCGAAACCGCGAATTTTTATCATCCTCCATTGTATCATGTAGTCCATTTTTAGATGGGGTATTTAGCAAAAGTTTAAGGGTTGTGTCAACAAAACGCGCTGAAAAAAAGAAAAGCAAAACCCGAAAAAAGGGATGAAGCTATTTTATTAAAAACGCGACGCGACGTAGTAAATTCTCGTCGAAAATAATGGGTAAACATTTGTTACGAAGATTGACTCTAAATTGAATTAACGCGGTATACTACTTTGATACTCTAATAATGGGAGGGCGTTTGCACCATTAGTGCAGTAGAGTCCATCCCCAGTTCTTCTTTGACCTCTTGGTAGTTCAGCTTCGACATGCACATGCACACGCATATATAACCAACCACCAAACCCTCAAAAAATTCACTCACAGTTCGCAGACAGGCAGCTGGGCTCTGCAATGTCGATTTCGTTGCATCCTTCCTTCCTTCCTTCCTCTCAGATGGTCATCCTTCCTCCAAGCGTTGATTTTCCAAGACTCACAAACTCACGAATTGTGAGTCACTGTGGAATGGACGACGCGAAAAGTACTTCGAAACGCGATTTATTTAGAGAGGGAGAAACCGCGAATTTATATTACTTTAGACTCTACTATCGAACAAAACTTTCATAGAACGCGAGTGAAGAAGTATGAAATAAACGCGAGTAAATTGAATAAAAATCAAAAACGCGAATTGGGAGGAAATATCAGATAAACGCGGAAAAATATGCAATAATAAGTCGAACTAGGGATGAAGCTATTATTTCAATACGCGATTCACTGACTCTAATATTTTGAAAAATTGAAAACTTCTCGTAAAAATCGATTATTAATTGCGAAACACTAGTGAGACGGTTTAATTAGGGGCAGCACAATATATAACACAACTAACTACCCATATCACCAGAAAAAAAACCCATTTTTGTCACTCACAATTCGAAGATTAGGCAGCTGGGCTCTGCAACGTGGATTTGGCTGCCTGGCTGCATTGCCTCCTTCCTTCCTTCCTTCCATCCTCCCAGATCGTCATCCTTCCGCAAATCATTCCACTTCCTCGTCGTTGATTTCCCAAGACTCACAGCCTCACAAAATGTGAGTCACTGTGGAATGGACGACGCGAAAAGTATTTCGAAACGCGATTTATTTCAGTTTTATTGAGAAAGGGAGAAACCGCGAATTTATATTACTTTTGACTTTATTATTGAACGCGAATAAAAAATTGAAACAAAGTATAAAATAAACGCGGAATATAAATTGAATAAAAGAACAAACGCGAATTCATATCTTTCTCGATTCTAGCATATAAGGAAATTTAAATAAAATACGCGACGAGAATTGGGGAGAAGCATAAGTCAAACGCGTAAAAATATTCGATAATAAGGGAACTAGGGATGAAGCTATTATTTCAATATGCGATGCACTGACTCTAGTATTTACTAAAATTCGAAAATTCTCGTATAAATTTGGAAAATAGATTTTTAATTACGGTAAACTACTGAGACGGTTAAATTTTGGGGTGGGCACAGTGCACGAGTGTAGTGCACTCGTTTCAAATCAGCTCACAATATACAATAATAAATCAACTAACTACTTAACATGCAATTCATGCAAATTCCTTAGATGGTAAATTATTAGTAAACAAAATTCAATATCAGAGAAAATATATGAAAAATACTGAAAGAAAAATTTGAAATTAATTTCAATTGCTCAAAGTCATTTCAATATCCTATTCGACAAGTCTGAAGAACAACGATGACTAAAATTCAAATGTTTATTTACCTAAACCTTCAAAATAATTTCGAAATATTTTATTCGAAGCGGAGTATTCCAAGTCAGTATCGACAATTGAAGAAATTATTTGATTGTATTTAAAAGAACCGAAAGGAGAATATTTAAAGTCTGATATTAAATGTCTAGCAAGTACCAGTAATTGGTAAAATGATTTATATTTGTTTTAAAAGGAAAATTTCTAATAGGTATTAGTTAAAATGAATTGTTATTCAGTCTACTGTATTGAAATTCTAATTGATTCTAATGTATACAAGTGTTACAAGAAGGCTGAGTGTGTACAGGGTGGACATAGGCTACCTAGTAGCCCCCGACCACTCTATGAACTTTAACGTCTATACTCGAAAGTGTATCGTCAACACTAACACGTTACCCAGATTATCCAAAAATTGAAGAAGTTACTTTTAAAATTGAACATTCTACGGTGTTTCGAGAGATTTGATAATCATAGTCGAACCTTAAACGAACGTTCAAACGAAGAAAATTTTCCAAAAATCATTTCGTACGTTATTAATCGATAAAACAAAAATTCATTGTTGAAAAATAAATATTTCCTGAAAATCTTCATCTTCCATACAAGATTCAAGATTTTCCCTAATTAAGAGTAATTTCAAAAGATTATCTGTATAAGCTATTATTTCAATACGCGATGCACTGACTCTAGTATTTACTAAAATTCAAAAATTCTCGTATAAATTCCGAAAATAGATTATTAATTACGGTAAACTACTGAGACGGTTTAATTAAGGGTGGGCATGGTGCTGCTTTAGTTTGAAATGATTTATAAACACATAATTAACAGAGGAAAAACCGTGAAACGGCAAAACGTCTACATTCTAATTGTTATAACATGTAAACAGAACTTTAAATTTAGTGTAAACAGAAAAAATATATAATACAATTTATTTCACGGTATTGCAACAAATAAACGTTGAATCAATATTTAATTCGTATAAAAACAATTATTTAACGTAATAATTTTACCTTCACTATGGCTATTTTTAATCTACGACCACAGGTCAACCTGATTTCTAATCCTTACGAACTTTAAATTCAGTCTAAACTGAGAAAATATATAATACAATTTATTTCACGGTATTGCAACAAACAAACGTTGAATAGATTCTTAATTCGTATAGAAACATTTATTTAAAATAATAATTTCACCTTCACTATGGCTATTTTAAATTTACGACCAAGGGTCAACCTGATTTTTAATCCTCCGAACTTGATTTCACAACGAGAAAGTAATAAGATCGTTGAAACGTACTTATTTGTCAAAGAAACTTGCAAAAATGTATAAATAATAATATGTAATGTTTTAACAAATTTTTGGAAGTATAAATTAATAATAAAATTGTGAAAATTAATAAATTATACGTTATTATAACATTAATAGAATTATGACTAAACCGAAGTTCGAAGTCGAGTATTTAAAGTCTGATATTACGTGCCTAGCGAGTGCCGGTAATTGTTAAAATTTGTTTAATAATTAGTAATAGAAATTCTAATTGATTCTAAAATTTGTTATTATTATTTCCACTAAATTTAACGTTGTAACAACCATCAACGAAGACGGCGACAAAAATTTCCATTCCGCGAGAAGAAGTAAGAGGGACGACTCTCTATCCTTGTCGTCAATCAAATAATCGCGAAGCGATAGAAGCTTCTAGAACAAACTGGCTTGCGATCCGCAATTTTACGCGGGAGACTCGCGATTTTACGCGGGAGTCTCGCGGTTCCGCGCGGGAAAACAATTAGCAACGCTCAAGTATAAATATCACGGCCGCGGACGCAGCGAAGCAGTCTTGCTGTAGTCTGCTGGGAGAGAACAAGGTAGTACCATCGGTCGCCCTTCAGAGTGGGAGAGTACGAAGCCTGGCTTTCGGACGCCCTTACAGCACAGGAGAGTACAGGGACTGACACCTGGGACACTCTGGAGGAGAGAACAGCTGGACTATCCGCCGGTCGCCTCTGAGAGAGGAGAGTACAGGGAGGTTACCCGGACTCCTGAGGAAGCTCGGAGAAGATGGACTATCCGCCGGTCGCCTACCAGGAGAAGTGCGGGTGGACTCTCCGATCATACGTGTATCACTTAAATATTGTGATAGGAGAGTACGAGAGCTATACCTGGGTCGCTCCTGGAATGGAAAGAACGGCTGGACTATTCGCCGGTCGCGATGGAAAGAACGGCTGGACTATCCGCCGGTCGCCTCTGAGAGAGGAGAGTACAGGGAGGTTACCAGGACGCCTGAGGAAGCTCGGAGAGGATTGCTTAGTACTTCTGGTGGTATAGAGAGAACGGCTGGACTATCCGCTGGTCGCCTACCAGGAGAAGTGCGGGTGGACTCTCCGATCATACGCGTATCACTTAAATATTGTGATAGGAGAGTACGAAAGCTATACCTGGGTCGCTCCTGGAATGGAAAGAACGGCTGGACTATCCGCCGAACGCCTTCCAGAGAGTAGAGTACAGCAGGCTCATGGGACGCCTTCCCACAGTAATTGTTATAAATCGTTTTATCCGTTTCGTTAAGCTTCTTCTTCTCGAGGAAGACGGGCCAGGTCTTCTCTGTTTTCACTGAAAACTCTTCCTCGAAACTGATCTGTTTGCTCCAACTAAATTGCAAATCAGCAGACTTCCGTATAACGCGTAACGTATGTAGGATTGGGACGGGTAGCAGTCTAGCTTGGTTAATAACAAAAGTTTAACGTAAAATAAAATAGAAGTTTAATAAAAACAAAAGTAGTCGACGGAATCAACGACATCCGCTCACATTCACGATTCGACAGAAAATACCACGAGGCACCGTCGGGCGGGAACGCTCTCACTCCCGCGTAAATACCATGTATCCATTAAGACATTTTTTCTTTTATTATCATGTATCATTTACATCATGTTCGTTAATAAAATTCTATTAATGTATCAATACGGTTTTATTAGATAGCTAAATTTTATTTTACACCACCCAATCTCCCAACTCATTTCACAGTTCTAGTCGTATTAATAAAATAACACAGTCATAGACTAATCCTAGGATCACAGTGCCGACAGGAATACGGATGGATCGTCTAGAAATAAATAATTCGACAAAATCTCGATTTATCGTAGCAAGTGTTTTATTGTATCAATCAGTTTATTGTTACGTTTAATAGCGGGCAGTGTCGACCGCTACATAGGAAAAATATTTCGTAAACTTCCATTTCTATACGAGTTATATACTTAACAATATAAAGCAGTTCCGGTGTGAAACTGAACGCGTGTCTATTTTACGATATTCAACTGCGCGTGTTATTACAAACTGCAATACATTTGTACTTCTATACTGTGTTTGTTAAAAAGTTTCACTTCACATAAGACAAACCATAATCTTCAAAAGATATTCCGCCAGAAAAACTTCTTCAATTTCGAGACTCGAACGAGACCGCTCGAATATTTCCTTCCTCTACATATACCAAGTGCATAAAAAAGGTAATAACACCGTACAATCTGTGATTCGCTGGTTGGTATTACAAAATAAGAAATGATACAATAAAATGTCGTCGATCTGTTTCAGCATTCTTTCAATTTATTCACCGTCACTAGGAAGGATGACGCGTTATAGTCATCGATTCGGCTCCTCCGGGAGAGATTATTGCCAGGTGTCAGGCTCGGTGAAGGCCTTCTGCTTCGGTCTTCGCGCGCCCTCAACCTCCGTGTTGCCCTTCCGTTTCCGGTGACGTTTCCCTGTGCACATAACAAAAAGTCGGTTTATGCGCAACGACATAACCCTTCGAGTTTATTAGTCGACGCTAAGGTTTCTTTATTTCTAGCTAACGGAAACACGCGTGCGTACAGTAAAGGAACAAGATCTCTTTCCTATACCGAAGGATCAATTTTTCTGCACTCTGTATAATAATCTTTTTTAAATTATATATCGTACATTGCAAGTGTAACGATACAATTGAACATAATGTAAAAACAGAAAATGATCGAAAGAAATGAAATTTCGTAGAAATAATTTTCTCATTTTAAAAATTCATTGCAAAAATAAATAAACAAAGCCATGTTTACTGTGATTAATAAATCGTGATAATAAACAGTTGCGTGGCATAGCTGAAAAATGGAATGATTTCTTGAAATTCGACAGAAAAAGAATGTTGTATTTTGGAAAGATTTTCTTCTGTATTTTTGTAATTTATAAAAATCATAGATCAGTACAACTTGAATTAAACAAGGTGAGAATTTTTGTTCGAAGTGAACGGAGAGGTTCGTTTAATACAATTTCAACCACCGATCAGTGTATTGACAAAATAATTTGCGAAAACTGATAGAAATGAAATACTTTCACGTTGAAACGTCCTCGCAAGTTAAGGAACCAACACCATTTCACCAATAACAATAACGAATTTCTCACTACACATACAATATTGACCACAATTCCGTGTATTCTATTATGTGTATTCTACGTTGCACGACACAACGGAGTTCAATTTCTCGTTCGCAATGCAAAGCCTGCGTAATACTTAATTATAAAAAAATAGTACTGTATTTTTCGTCACCGTTAATTGTCTTATAAATATTCTTTGAGCACATAGTTTCCCTGTGAACTCTTTCATCGTGTTCTTAAATAAAATGTAAAAGTACAAATATACAAAATTCTTAATTTTTAAAAAGCATGCCTCAAAAATACACTTTTACTCAAATATCTAAAACAAAAGAAATAAAAGTATCCATACCGCGAAAGTCGACAAGTTTACAAAAAGAACGATTTGTAAATATGTTTAAGGCACGTTGTTTTATAATTTAACAATCACGTTGGAGCATTTACGATAACAGCGATTATTTCAATTCAGTACGAATCAATTTACAAACTTTTCCAATAAATGTGAATACACGCACATCCAAGTCTAGGCTTCAATTCTTATCTCACTGCATTGAAATTCTAAAGTATAATAATTATGTCTACCCGATAAAAAAAAGAGAGAAGTTCTACAAAAACAAATTCGTCCAAAATATCAAATACCAAGAAGAAGAAGAAGAAGAAAACGTTGAAATAATGAAACGATCGTGAATATATAAATAATGAATCGCTTATCATTTGTAAGGTACCGTCGTAACATGTCTTATACTCGCGAAATAAATATCGTAGCATCTCGTACACCGCAAATTCCTGCCTCGTGGAATTTCACCGGTGTTCTAAATCCCGTTTATGCAGCGGAAAAAAGCTGTACGGCTGAGAAATTAATCTCTCCAGCCTGATTAAGACGTCGGTGATCAGAAATGAGCCAAGTAGATTTAGAAATCGACGATCGAGTACCAAGCACGGTCGATTACCGTTCAATTGCAAATCTGTATTCTTCGATACGAAAAGAGAAAAAAAAACGAGTTTCGCCACCTTCAGTCAGTCTTAATCGCGATGTAGTACAGAAAAATCACCGCCAAAATCTTCGCCAACGTCATGAACAAATTCCTTCCCTTACTGGACGTTCCTTCGATTCGACCATCGATCTCCGAAATCTTGTCTTTTTCAACGTTCGAACAATGTTTCTCCTTCGTCGTAAGAGCATTTCTAGACCCATCGATGGTCTG
This sequence comes from Habropoda laboriosa, assembly GCF_001263275.1. Classification (NCBI taxonomy): domain Eukaryota; kingdom Metazoa; phylum Arthropoda; class Insecta; order Hymenoptera; family Apidae; genus Habropoda; species Habropoda laboriosa. The sequence continues at coordinate 376,239 of NW_017100265.1, read as the reverse complement.
TCTCATTTTCACCTGCCTTCTGGCGTGATTTCTCAAATCAGGACTGGCTGAAGGAGACAAAGAAGCTCTGGACGTTCTTCTCGAGCGAGGCGAGGACTCGATCGAACGTTGAACGTCCTTGTGCTTCGTCGAAGCAGACGATTTTACCTGAACCGAGGATTTGTTGCTACAGAAACCCGTTTGGACAACAGGTTGCGTCGTACATTTGCTCGACCAATGTTTCTTCGTTTTTTCCAAATGGCTAACATTGTTACGCGTTCCCGATATCAGCGAATTGTAACGTTCGGCTTTGGCCGTGCTTGATAAGCGAATTTCAGCGGTTCTCGAAAGTTTCGTCGCGTCGTCTACCTTGGTATCGCGATCGATATCCGCGTTTCGTTTCAATATCGTGTATTTCGGTACTACGTCCTTCTTTTCGTCGTTCCGGAAATCCGTTGGCAAGCTAACGCTGTTCTTTAATCTGATTTTCTGCACGACCTTCATTTGTTCGAGGAAGAACGTCTCGACGGCCTCGTGATTACTTCCACGGGGCCTCGACGTGGCTCTCGATCGTTCATGAGGATAGGGGCAAGGGATGATGGGCTCTGACGATAATTCGAGGTCATTACCTGTGGCTACTTCCCAGCCATCGTCGTCCTGAGCAGTCTTCACGCCGTTCGTTGCCACGGAATTTTCCCCCTTTTTCGTCGAGACAGCCCTATAATGGAAAAAAAGAAAAGGAAAACAGAATAAAATGATTACGGTCGTTTGAATCGTATTTAGGGAGATATCGTGCCGTATTACGTCGATAAATACGCTATTTAACGATCAACGTTTCTATTAAATTTACTGCAAGATTTAAAAAGTTACCGATGAGCCGAACAAATTTCAAAAACGGGTTAAATTAGCGATCAATGTACATATCATTTGAAGAGAATTTAATTATGTAGTTAATATCGAATGTAGTGTTATCTCGTTTTGGTGTCAACTACGTTTTAGCATCAGTCGTGATTAATTAAATATGTAGTTATAACTGAAACAATATGTGTAACGCTTCTTTATCTTAGGTCGTTGCAGAAGAAATGATGGAGGTATTTAATTTCAACGCCTCTGGTTTTAGTGACAATGTAATATTTATTAATCGATGTAGGATCTTTAATCAGGCTGTGATCAGTGGAATTTGATCCTGATCTGTGACAATCTGTGTACGAATACTAAATAAATTTTGAATAAATTCCTAATGAAAGCTAAATAAATTTTTGTCCAACTAAAATGTGATCAGTGGAATTTGATCATGATCTGTGACAATCTGTGTACGAATACTAAATAAATTTTTAATAAATTCTTAATAAAAGCTAAATAAATTTTTGTCCAACTAAAAAGTGATCGATCGGTGGGAATTTGATCTATAGATCTATGGTTAACTTTCGTACACAATCTGCCGTTTAACAGTAAAATAATTGACGAATCTGGACTAGCTTCGAAATTGTCAAATTGAAATCCCCGAATCGGCCATTTCGTATGCAACCACCTAACACCGGAAAAAAGTCTGTAAAGAAAAAAATAATCATCAGAATATTTCTTTGACCGTCGAAAACCAGACACTTCGGTACCATGCAAAATACCATGCAACACATTTATCTCTCAATAAGTAAAACGACTAAATAGTTGGAAGGATAATTAAATCACTGGAAATTCTGTTCTTCGAACAGCTATAAATAACAACCATTTCTTACATCAGTTCCTCCATTTTTACGTACACTCTCCGCTGTAAATCTTGTGCCAACTGTTATGTAAAATTACCCGCGACATCAATCTCGAGTGTTCGAAAACGGGGACGTTCAACGGGTATAAATCACGGAGTATTTATCATATTTGCTTGCGCGTTTCGCGATCGGCCATAGAAACGCATCGATCTCTCTCGTAACGGGAATCGAAACGAACACACGCGCGCGATTATTGGCCAAACTTTTCCACCCCTGGAAAAAATCTTCGTACAAGTCGCAGGATACGAATCTCGAAAAGGGTAAAAAGAAGAGGGAAAAGAAGGAAAAAAAGAAGACGATCAACTGTCTCTCTCTCTTTCTCTCTCTCTCTCTCTCTTTCTCTTTCTCTTTCTCTCTTTACGGTAGATACGAAACGCAAGAGAGTGGGAAGAATTTATTCGGTGCACGTGTTGAAGCTTGCTGCGGAAATGTTGTTGGCTGTGGTCACAACTTATGAATATGCAGCATCACGTGCGTGCATGCAGAATGCACGTGTGTACATCGTCGTTAAGTATGGCTGATCGGTGCAAGAATGCCAGATATCCTGTCAACGGGAAATTTCCTTTCGATGCGTGCCTCTTGTGAACATCAACCACATACTACCGATTCGAACGAACGAACCTTTCGAAACGTCTTCCTTCTTCCTAGCGTTAACGAGCGTTACTTAAGACACATTTTCACTTTACGATGAGCGAGGAAACAGTTTGCATAATTAGACAGTGTTCGTGGATTGTAAAATCGGTGTTTGTAGTCGCGTTGAAAATTGGCTCCGACTGTGTATAGCTCGCGACTTTCTACCCTAATTTCATCCTTTGTGCGCCTCCACCTTGATTTAATGAAAGAAATTTGAAAACGACACGGCTGAAACGAAAGATTTCGCGGCCACGTGTGTTGCGTAATAAAATCTGCCGTAGCGAAAGGGTTGAAATACTTCCTTCTTTTTGTTTTCACCTTTGTCGAGAATCAGACAGTCTTCTTCGGGAGATAGCTTTGCTGGATCGAACGAAAAACAGTTTGAAATTATCTTGATATATATATTTTATTACGTAAATACAATGACAATATGCTCGTTCTAATTCTGACTTTGCGATGATCTGAAGACAGGAGAAGCCAGCTTTCATCGTCCAACAGCTCATAGTAAATCACAGTCTGTGAATGTGCGTGTACTTGGGCGTGCACATTGTTCCAATTAAAATCAAGAGTCCTCTCTCAAAGCGTTCGGGAACGAAGAAATAAAAAGTGTTTGATCAGAACAGCAAAGACAACACTATGTACACTATGATCGTGTTAATCGTCGTAATCGTGCGACGTTAAATGTTAATTTTGCGTTGCAGATGAGTTTAATGATCAAGGGGGTATTCCCGTTTGGAGATGTCATTTTTAGACGATTTTTAAGATAAGTGGAAACCAAGGGACGTGCAATTTTTCACACACGTTTGGTCGTGCTTCGGGAAAACGCAGTGTGATTTTTATGTAATTATCTCAATTGTTGCTTAAGTTATCACGTATTTCTCGCAGCGTGCCGTTCTGAATGGCTGCCATAGATCACGTCGTTGTATTCGTTCGAAGCAGAAAAATTCCTACTAGAATAAAGCAAGAAAAAAGGTGTTTTGACGAAATAGCAACCAAGTGAAGCAAAAATATCGTTTTTATCTTGAAAGGTGCAACTTGTTCGGGGAATGAAAAAAAAAAAAGGTATTCCAAACGTTGACATAATTCCAGTATGGACGATGAAGGGACATCTATTTTATACGTGTGTGAAATTTGAAAGAGATTAGTCGTTTCGTTATCGAGAAATTATGGCAGCCAGTTTGGAAGACACAAAGTTTCCAGCTGTGCACATCACATTCTTCAAATCGTTCTAACTAGACTGCGGATTTCGATGCACTTCTGGAAAATTTGAAGACACAAAAATACACATAATAAACAAACCCAAAATACAGTACCCGTTATAATATTTAGCGAATGAAACACTTGCCTATCTACGTAGCTTCTATTTTTCTAAATATGAATTTGCATAAAAATGCGCAGTCTAGTTGCGACTTGCCCGTTTCGTCGATTTCAGACGTAGAATTTCAGTAAAATACTTGCAGGAAATGCGATAAGAAAGAACCGATTTCTTTGACCTCTCCAAATGGAAATACCCTTTCAAAGGGCCAACGTACCGTACCTAAGGGTCACGTATTTTCAAGTTATTACTCCAGAAACGTAACCGAACTTGCTTCATCAGAAGTGAGCAACGAATCTCCTCATCCTCTGTACAAGGTTTAGCGCTTTTTCTTGAAAGTAGTGCAATCTTATTTTCACGGGACTGGCAGGAACCCTATAAGACACCATGGGTCAAGACTGGCTGGCAAACACACGGTATTAATGAGGCGCCCACGTGCCGACCAATTACTACGCTCGTAACTCTCGTCATTCCACGGAATGGTAACTGCATTATAACTACAAACGCGAGGCGAGTGACTCTCGCGTTTTATTGCATCCCGTACCGAAACCTTGAACTTCGTGTAGCGGATATGTATCTCGTATCCCCGTGTAAACTTCCGCGAAGGCATTGAATAACAAGGAATTGAATGCGACCATGGCTCGAATTATTTCAGGCCATTCCGATTATTATTCCGAAACTAGATATCCCCTTTCGCGTTCGCCACGTTCTCCAATCGAGAGCCAGGCTGTTGCGTGCGAGGGGCGCGTGTTGCGCAACAGCTCGCACGGTTTTCGATTGTGTGCGAAAAAAAAAAGGAACTGTGAATGAAAAAGTAAAAGTTGAAACTACCGATGGTAATTTTGATAAGTTTTGATTAACAATTGAGAGGTCCAGTGCGAGAGGGAGCAATGCTACAACCTTGAGAATTTCCTCATACACTGTAATTCGAGTAAAATGTGGAAAAAAATTCATTTTGTCAGTTTTTGTAATGTTCCTTTTTTCATACAATTTGCAGATTTGAGCATGCAGAGAATGGAATAAAAAATAAAACATTTTCCCAGATACACTATTTTCATATTGGTAAGCTTAAATGAAGAAATAGCAGCCTTAATTATGCAGTTTCTATTGAAACACTACTTCTGTGGCATAGATCCTTCTTGCACTGGACCTCTCAATTGTTAACTGCACTATCACTTTCAATTATGTTGATATAATACTTACTGTCAGGTCAGAATATTTCATAAGGAAAATATTGATATATTAGAAAACGATAAATTTCGAAATAAGTTAGAACAATATTTTCAGAAAAGAGGTCTAATTTTTTTCGTTAATCGAATAAAAATTCCAAAATTTACGACATACGTCAAAATTTTTGTATGAAAATGTACGTATTATAATTTGAAAATAACAATGGCGAGATAGTACGGCGGGGAATGCGGGTTTCAAAGGGAAAAAAGGGGAGTGAAAAGAGAAAAGAAGCTGCAAGAAGAAAAAGAAGACCCGAAGCATGTTAAACTCATTACGGCCGCGATCCCGAAGGCATAATCCAGATACAGCGGCTGTGTTCGCTATACTAGTTGCTCGAAAGTATTTGCATTATGCATGGAAATCTACTGCCTCCTACTAGCTTTACCTTTTTCAAACCACGAACATTATCTCGACGTATGAAAATATCATCAGATATCCTTGTAAAACTATCTCATTAGGCGTCCCGCGACTGTTCCTAATGGATAGTATCAATTTTTTCTTTTTACCTCCCCTTTAGATCTCATTTAACACGATATAATACTTGAAACACGCCGAAGCCCTATTTTTTCCTTGAAAAAAGTTCACATCTCACTTGAGAAAAATTTTATACAACTTTACATACGATACATAAAACATAGCAGAACGTGTTTGAGTTCTCTTCAACTTGCATAAAGCAAAATAGTAAATAAAAAAATTATAGCAATGTAAGAGAATATGGTAATTTTATTATTACTTTACTCTCGTTTCAAAGTTATATTATTTTTATTTTTATGTGCATGAATTTAACTGTGAAAAATTAAGCAAAATAAATACAGAAAGGTGTACTAAAAATAACAGAAGGTATTCAAAACTCAACAAAAACAATATTTATCATATAGATTATAGCTATAAAATTAATTAGTCACATTTTGCCACCCTTGGACTATCCATGCGCCGCGCGAACCCAGTTATTCGCGTGAGCAATAGGATTTTTTGGACCATAAAATGGCACCGCTTTCGAGGCCGACAATTTTGCATTAACAGTTCTGTCCCCAGAAAGCGGTTCATTAAAGTCTCGTGGTCATTTTCTTCTCCAAAGAAACGCGCCGAGTACGCAAGGAAATGGTCCCAACCATTTAGATCCACCTTGGATCGACCAATTAGCCTGCCTAACAATCGACGAAAGTAGTCGGAAAAGCAATAAAAGAGCTAGTTCACCCCCCATCGCACATTAAAAAAAAAATAATTTTCCTGCACGAATAATGCCCATGCATGGTTTTCACACCAAACGTCTCTTAAATTTTTTCAGAGCACGAGGACTTACTCCAGGTGGGTCTCCACAATTTTCAGATTGAAGCAATAAAAAAGAAACCGTATCGCACATTCAAAAAAGGCATTCATCGCGCACACTCCATCGGTCGAGTCTCAGTACCACATATATATACAGTGTTAATAAATTCAGTATGTACAACTTCAAACTTATTAACCAGATCCTGAAACAGGCTTCTGCGACCTTAAAACGAGCCAACTAGTAATTAAGGACGAAATTTCGTACCTGCCATAATCAGTCGACCGATTTCCTCGTAGCGTGAATAAAATTGACGGTACGCAAAATAAAAAAAAAAGGTGATTTCCACAGGAAGATCCAGTTAAACGAGTCGAGACGCAGGGGTAGTAAAATGGTAAAGGAGTTCCTCGTCTACCGAAATAACACTGGATTCCCGCTAAAATTGCTCAGTTAGATCGAACGGCGAAGGTGCACCACGCTCTGCACAGCGTTATTACCGTCTTCCTTTCCTTTTTTTCTCGATTTATCGCGAGAGCGCGTTCGAATCTTAATCTTTTTCCAATTTGCCGGCGCTAGAGGAGGCGATTGCCTAGATCGCTCGGATCCGCCGCGCCGCGCCGTTTCGAGTCGGGTAATTACGCGAATGGTCAAGCGGCGCGGCAACCTGTTTCACGGTAATTAATATACACGCTTCCCGGCGGGACATTTTTTCTTTTCTGCTGCAGGCGGCTCGTCTTAATGAAACGTACGGGGCAGATAACGAAATTTACTGGACAACCGAGGGAAATATATGGTGCGTAATTAATAATCGGTTTCATTACGGAAAAATAGAAAGTGTCGATGGAACAATAGACGTCACCGTTTTCAAACGCGCCCCTCTTTCCGTGTATACGCAGAGTGTTTCGAAATATGTGGGCATAATTTCAGGGATGAATTCAGTACGGTGAAATAAGAGAAAAAGTTCGTATAAACAAACATCGGAAATTGTTTACGAATTATAGCCGTTTATGTCTTCCAGTGATTCCCTACGACTCTATTGACTGCTTCTTTCAATTCTTTACAAGTAACGCTTCTTATCTCGAGCACAACCTTCTGGTCTGCTACGTAAACGCTATTTTGGAATTTATTTCAATCAGTTTAATACACGTTCTTGGTGGTAACAGCACGTATGAAAATTTGCCGATACATTTCGTAATAATTTCAAGTGATCGTCTAATACAGGGGTCGGGAACCTGCGGCTCCTAAATGTTTAATAAAAATCTGCTGTTGCCACCACAGAACCGACAGTTACCCCCCAAAAAATAACTATAATGTATCGGTAAAGTAAATGTTTCGACGCGATTCTTAAATTTAAAATTTAAACTTAAATTAAAATTGCAGCTCCCTAAATGTTATTTTTTGTACGTTATTTTGTTGAAATGGCTCTTCGGCTCCGAAAGGTTCCCGGTCTAATACATTTCGTAATAATTTCAAGTGATCGTCTAATAAATTTCATAACAATCTCAGCGATAACTTACATCGACAATGACAGATTACACAAACGCTGACACGGCAAACATGCATTCAACGTATGAAAACAATGAAACAACAGGTATCGTACAAAAAGGCTATAATTCGGAAACAATGTCACATCGGGTACACGTTTATACGAACTTTTTCTCTCATTTTACCGTACCGAATCCATCCCTGAAGTTATGCCCACATGTTTCGAAACACCCTGTATAACTTCGGTTCCACGAGAACACAGTCGACGTATAAATCCCGTGTCCCATGACTCGATAACCGTGTCGACGTGGTTCGATCTGCCTAATGGCGTTCTGTGACCGACGTAATAAAAGTGGTCAACGTGGCTACAGTGTTTTGTGTCGTAGCAGTCCGGTTGGTCCGCCAACGACGAGCAGAAATTTATTACGATCGATCCGTGAAGCTGGTACCGAACGCAACCGACGTAGATGTCTAATAATCTCTTATACAAACGAACGGTCGTTGCAATAAATAACGTTTAATAAGCGTGCCACGTGAGATTTCTTTTCGGAAGACAGAGCGAGGTTAACGTGCCGCCGGCATAGATATTAATAGCTAAATGCACACAGCCACGCTATGATCCACGATGCAAATCGTCGTTACCTGCCGCGAATTACTTCGATTCGCGGTTCGCTCGTTGAAAATCACCGAAGGTCACTTACCCGGCCAGATATGCAAATTGACCGGTCTTCTTCGTTACCCCGGTATCCCTTATACGGCCAAAAGATAAGAGAGTCCGGTGGAAAAGTTTTAATTACGCGCACGGTTAATGAGATATTGCCGTCTTCTTTCGTTTGCACCGCCAATTGTAACTTCGAATCGATACGTGAGCCGAACGGGGCTAATATCATTATCAACCGCAGGCACGATGTTTCGTAATTAGTGTGGAATCGAGAGAACGACGGTCGTGTACGGAGGTATAAAATTTGTCGTTTGACAATTGAGGATACGTTGTGCGGTGAGTGGTGCAAAAATGAACCCTTTCGCTGTGACAGATTTTAGTGCGTCGATTTTTTCGCGGCCGCGTCGTTTGAAGATTTGTTTCAAATTAAATGGAAGTGGGCAAAGGTAGAAAATTGAGGATTGAATTAGGGCGAATGTGGAAAATTTCAAAGCAATTATAGGCGCCGATAGCAACGAAAGGATTAAAATTGCTGAAGATGCTGTGCATTCGCGATGGTAACGATGGTCCATTTTAATCTATAATCTATAATTCTCTCCTGAACGATTCGTTATTCGAAAAAACCTTTCAAACAGAACATTTTATCATAGAAACAAGTCTTTTCTAAGTGGAAAGGTGACCTTTTCTTTTTTTTAATGGAACGACATATTTTCCTTTGATCGTGCCGATAAATTTCTACAAGGAACATCTGAAACGATCGTAGGTTACCTTGAAAAACTAACATAGCTAGAGTCGCGATTTCTTTGCAATTTGGTTGCAGATGTACTCGCTAAACTCGTACTTTGTTCAGCTGTGTATACTGATTTCCTTTGAATTTGCGTTTTCGAGTAGGATTGCTCGGTCGCTAGGAACTCTCATTCTTATGTTTTCTGTTCATATTTAGAGATGTTGCTCCTCTGAAAGGCGAAAACGTACTGACTTCGCAACTATAAGCAAAGTACTCTGTTTCCTACTTGTAAAGAACGTTATTTCGTGTATTCTCTATCGCCTAGAAATGACCACTTCAGGTAAGACAGACTTTTATACAGGATTGCCACCGGCAATAAAAAGGCCAAATATGCAGGACCTTTCATACTCTAAGTACATACCTGCGGAGCAGTGGTCGGAGCGTCCCGCTGAGCGCTCCGCCTTCTCTGCAACTTTCGGCTATAACAGTCAAACTAAATTCTTAGGTATACGTACTTTCGAAAAATGAAAAAAAAAGAAATTTTTTGACACTTTTGAAAGTGTCTCGAGCGCCTGCAGTGTAAGACCGTTCCATTTAATTTTCGAATAACGAATTGTTCGGTAGAGTATTGCTATAGATTAAAATGAGACACGTTGTACATATATACTACACAGGTAATCCAGCATTGTTTAATTAAACATAGTGCATGGCACACTAAAAATAATTATCATTTCCAAATGCTCCAAATTGTACCAACAATTATCGTATTTTCATTTTCAATTTCAACTTAACTCTCATGCAAGTACTCACGTCTGACTACGCACAACTGTACGCGTATAACACTCTCACACATTTCTTTTTGTATTATTTTTGCTTTTGAAACTGTGCCTACTGTCTCAGAGCCAATTTACTAACTTATTCTACCAAGATGTTTTTCCATTAACATGTGTCAATTGCATAAGTAATTATAGAGAAAAATTTTCAATAAAATCACGTATAACACCTTCACACATTGTCACATTTAAACTGCAACGTAGCAACAAAAAGACGCACAATCTTGCCCTGAAATTTCCACACGGACCAAATCTTAAAACTTCAAGCAATCTCAATATTCACTTCCCACGAATCACATCACGTCACGTCATGTCACACAAGTGCGAAAAAGAACGTTCGAAAGAAGAAAATTCAGTCTCAATAAGAATCCTATCGCGAAACGAGAATAAACGAGCCGTGCGACAATAACAAACAGGAGTGCTCAAAATTAATAAAGCACCGCGGGTGTATCGGTCCGCGGGGCTAGGCGCGCACGGCCGCGGCACGCGAACCAGCATCGTCGATAAATTACTGGCGGTGCACGGTGTTTCCGCGTGACACGAAAGCTTCGTCCCGTAGGAAAAGAAGCTTCGTGTGCACACGGGCAGGGGAAAGCAGGCTCGCGAACGCGGCACCAGATAAAAGTCACATGCGACACAGAAGCAGTCCGCGATGGTGTTGGCGCGCGTTTGCGGAGTGATGCATTGGTACCGGCAAGTGATATATGCTTATGGGGCATGCCGGAGTACCGGACACGCACACGCGAGGCCACGTAAGAGATACACGTGTGTCCGACCGCGGCGTGTTCATTATGTACTACGGCGAATCATAAAGCAGACGCGAAGGAGAGGGCAAGAAAAGAAAAGAAAAAAAAAGGAGAGAAAGAAAAGAAAGGATTAAAATCGCGTAGAATTTTCCAGACGACCTAAACGACGGATACATACGGTGGAATAACCGTGAGGAACGTGGAGAACCCACACCTTTCTGTGTGTGTTGGGGACCACGCTTTTCCAATCGATATGATTTAAGTGGCGTTTTAAGAAAGCGAGATCCACCGCGGTGGAAAGAAACGGCGCGCCGGTGTTCAACTCAAATTGTAATTTATACGGCTATTACCGGGCCGTAGGTTGGCCATTATAAATTGTCGTTGTATCTGCCGCCGTTCTTATTTATAGTTCGCAAATAAATACCGCGATAATGCGACGCGGCCGCTCCGCGTATTTGCGATTCTAATAGGCGCGCGTTTAGCGAGCCGCGGCTACGTATTCGGATAAACGCGAATAACGCACCGCTGCGGGTAATTAAGCAATAACGGGGGGCACGGTGTTCTTGTCGGTTCGGGGAAGAACGAATGTCTCGCGGACTGCTTGGCGATTGTAATAACGTCGGCGATAGGGATTCATTTCTGGGAGAAGTAGAATTCGTTGTAATCATTCGTTCGTAGTTGAAATCGTGGAACGTGGCCTATATATGAGAATTTAGAGTAGAGTAGGACCCTTTGTAACGCGGGAGATACGTTCTCGTATTTTATACTGGAACCAAAACGCAAAAAATTAGAATTGAATAAAAAAATTTCTTTTTGTATAACAGAGATAATAAAAATGTAAAATTTTCTTTGTTGCATGTGTAGAATAAGTTAATTAGAATCGTTTACTGTAATATTCTACGTACACATTATTCTGCAATATTCTATGAAAAATATGTATATTTAAGAGCTGAAAAGATTATAAAGATAATAAACACTTGAGTAAAAAATGTCTGTCATCCGGAACGTGTTAAGTTCCACAGACATCGCTTTTTGGATGCTGGTGCAGTTTCTTCGTCGGTTGAATTTTCTTCAGCTTCAGAATTTGTACTTCCTTGTTTTTTTATTATCGCGTTATACTGGGCAATAGTAGTTTATCCTAGTGTATGTATGTTCACTTGTAAAAATGGAGCTCCATCTACATTATTATCTTCTGAGACGTGTAAAAATTCATCACGAATGTATCGCTTCATAATGAATTTTAGTTTTTAGTTTCTAAAGAAGATTATGAAGCATCAGATATTCTCTACAAGACACTTAGTGTTTTTGGTGAGTATTGAGAAGCGAAAAGTACATATCAACCCTTCAGACTCTTGGTACAGATTCTAGTGAAGGTATGAGAAAACAGTTGTATCAGTAAGAACATTAATTCTAATTCTAAATTTAGTTTCAATTTATAAGATTGAGGATTATCGAATTGTAAAGGTTGTAGAATACATTAGCTGTTCTAACTTCACACGGTATTAAAATAATAAACAGCTTACATTTACATGCATAGCCAGTAAAAAAATCATAAAGCAAAGGGGTTAACGATGAACTGATCAAAATTGAACCAAAAAGAATTATTAATAAAAATTTTAAACGCTTCTTATAAAGTGTAAAGAAGCTGTTACTACACTGAAGAACCATTCATTCTTTCTCTGTTCACTAAAATAAGGAAATACAAAAATGTTCCATTTTTTATGACTTAATTCAATCACGATTGTAATTGAAACAAGGAAAAGATACATTTCTTTACATATAAAGAAACATTTTAATAATTACTCCATGCAAGAGTTATTCTCTATTATACTCCATGCAAATTACGCAAAAAAAAAAAAAATTAAAAAATTATTCCAACTTTCAACAATACAAAAAAAAAAAAAGAAACATTATCTCACATATGTTGCATATAACCAAACCAATCATTCCCTGCGAATCGTCGAGATACGTATCCGTCTAATCATTTTGCACGGTGCACATTAACGTTGACAATTCAACAGTGTAGTAATTAAACGGCAAAACGAAGGAAGAGACTGAAACCAGTACACGATACCCTTGCAACGGAACGGTTTCATTCCGCGTGTGTAGCAATTTTTTCTGGTAATCGAGCGTACCCTCCCTCTCATTCCAATTTGAGAATCTTCCCGCGGTGGCTGTCCACGTGTCTCCTCTAACTGATTCATACGCGCGCATTTGCATCGCGTCCTCGTCGAGCGACACGATACGTTATTCGAAGCGTGTTGCATTATTCTAATCAAGACCCTAATACCGGCGCGCTTTTGCTTTTATTTGCACGTGGGCAACGCGGCTCGTTTGTACCCGTAATGAGCGCGATTGGGCGCGCCTATACGTCGCCGCGGCTCGATTCTACCAACGGTTTCGACCTATCTTTTCATTCGAACAAACCTTTGGCTTTCGTTTTCCCTTCCCGTGTAATTGCGCAGAGAATTTATGACGGTTTGAAATAGGCCGTGTGCCTTGTCGTTTCGCAAATCGGTCGAAAAATTGCGAAATATAGTCAAATATTTCGCTTGCAGAAGGAGATATAACTGCTGAACTTGATATTTCTTTCAGAAATGTTTGCCTAAGTTTCTTTGTAGGAATGTATATACACTATCACTCACAAGTTTATCGTAAGTAATCGTGCAATGCAAAAGTGTAACATAATTCAATTAATTTCATTCAAGTTGATGAAATTCCAATTACGTTCATCAAATTCAAAGTTTCGTATCGAACTCAACAAAATGAAGTTTACCATTCTCGCTTAATTCATTTCTTCGCTATAGTTACTTCCAGTTTCACTGCATTTTAGTAGAGTTAAATAACGCGTATAACAATATTTCCAATGTGCATTGTCAAGTGATTTTACCGTAAAAAAAAAAAAGAAACAAGATCTTGAAACTTAATAAGTTACTATACCCCGATAATTTATAGCACACGTACGAAAGCACATAATTAAGAACGTTGAATTTACTACCTGTTAAAGTGCTTCTGTCTAACATCATACGAAACAACATCAATTCCCTCGTTCGATTCCGTTCGCGAGCCTCAGAGATCCATTAATCAGCGCTTAGAAGTCATTTTTCAATACGCATCGATCAATTTATTGATATCCGCCAGATCGATTTGCGATCGGCGCATCCGATAAGTCTCGTCGACAGGGGCGAGGAACTCTGATTTACTGGCGACCCTAGCCAGCATCGAGGAAGAGAACGAGGTGGCAAAGGAACGAAGAAAGAAAGAGCATCGAACGAACGAAACGCAGCAAGAGGAGGAGAAAAGGCGCGCAAGCGGCGTCGGCAAGAGGAAGAGGAGGAGGAAGCCAAGACACGCGTGTAACAAGCGTCGCGGGCATTAATTTAGAATGAGCTCTACGACCCTATGCAAATCTCTCGTGTACAGGAAATCCTAAGGAGCCGGCCGGAGTATGAAACGTCGCCCCTCTTTGCTCATCCTATCCTCTTTGCGGCGCGGCGCAGCGCGGCACGCTTGAAATTATTATCGCGCGGTCAGCTTATTCCGCGGCCGCCGATAATGCGTTACTCTTCCCCTCTTTCACACCGTGAAACGCTACCTCTTGCCAGCATTTAATGTCCGTACCGTGAACTTGGCACCCCGCAGCACCAATCTCCTCACCGTGTCTCCGGCCGAGATAACTTATGGCCACGGTAGACCAACCGATTCGCCGACGCTCTGGTCGCGTCGCCGTGCCGTGTCGAGTAATCGACGACAAAGACGATTCCGCTGCGGGTGCTCCCGATAAGCCGTCAAATTAATCGACGAGAATTACGGCGATCCGGCGGAACACGTGACTAAGAAACGGTAAACCGATCGAGCAAGAAGAAGAGAAGTCGTCTCGGTGAAGAAACGGCGATGGGGGCTAACAGAGGAAAATTGGCGACTTTACGGCGTCACCGTTTTATTACGTTACCTCGTTAGAGCCGGTGACGTTACATCTGCATAATCTGTTGCGTTGTGGGAACGTTCTGTTTATACGAGCCGCGTGTAAAGTATGTATAAAATATGTTCGAGTTTTTTAAGCGGTCGTTAAAAAGAAACATAAGCTGGGCACATGTTCTATTTGTAACCGCGAAAGTGACGCGTTGAATTGATTCGTTGAGAGGACAGCATGTTTGATTGAAATATTTGAAGAAAAAAATGGTGCGTATGAAATGGTACACGATATACATCATAGGTCTACTTACTCGGATGAAGATAATTTTCTTTTACGTTCTTCTATATTGAGGTTTGCCTCTAACGTTGCTTGGTAGTCGGCATACCTTTGTATCCTGTAGGTGCTCGTCTTACCTAGTATCTTCGACACCGAGTTAATTTGATCTCGACGGTTTAATCCAACGTATGCAGACGTGTCGCTTAGCCACGACACGTAAACACCTCCTGTAACACGAATAATATTTATCGCTTTTTATATAAACGAATCTGGTCTACAATGCTGCGAAACGACAAAAATTTTATCGTAATACACTTACCAAATGGACTAAACAATTGAAATATATCACTAAGCTTCCAGTCTTTCGGGAATGTTATGTGGAATACGTGATCTCTACTTGGACTTGCTAAAAAGAAGATAACATACACCTTGTTAACGCCGAGGTCTAATTAAAATCTGTTGAGAAATTTGTAAAAAATTAAACTTACGATCTTTTCCAACAAGGTTTATGTATGGAATATCTTTTAATCTTAATATGAGGAGTCTAAAATGAAAATTATATATGTATTGTACAATACTTAAATAATAATGGGTAACAATATAAAATATGACAGAAAAACTTACTTGTTTAGGAAAGGATTGAGTAGAGGTGAATCGGATGAAACTATTGGAACTTTGGGGTCTTGTAAAGAACCTGAAAAAATTAACTTATTATAAGTAGAGAAATTCACAGAAAGTTCGTGTGAGACAATAGAATCACCTACTAACCAAGATAACTGGACAGTGCAACGAAACATACTGCAGTGATGTAGGCATCGTAGCCAGCTTCGTGACATTTATCTACCAAGTTAGAATAACTTCTATTATCAACAGGTTCCACTTCTGGCATTTTAAACGGTGGTTTACTAATTGTCTCTAGCAGTATATTTAAATTTGACGATGGTACGCTTTCCTTGAATTGCTGCGAATGGCAAATTACTTTTGTATCTATAAGTCTATAAAAAAATGTCGTATAATAGTCATGGTTGATACGATATTAGAGGTGTATTCAGAAAGAGTACTAAAAAATATTTCGTTCTCACCTTGGAAATAAGCTATGGACGAGAGACTTAAATTCTCTATAAGATTCTGGCAAATGTCCGAAAAATTGATGTACTATATGACAGAGATCTAATAACATATTATGACCAACTATTAATTTCCCCTAAAATGAAAATGTAATTCGTTATAAATCATAGCCCGTTGTTTTATTTCATTCAATAAACCAGATACAACTAGTAGAACATACAGAGTCTGCGATTTTTCTCATAAGTATACTTAATCCAGCTGCATGCTGAATTTCCATTCTTTCTTTTTCTTTTTTTTCTGCCTCTTTCTGTTCCTCTTCGTCTTTGCTTCCTAATCTTTGTATTACAAGACTGCATACAAAATTTTCCAATTTACTTTCGACTTTCAATTGATTTGGCCACCTCATCCTTACTTCCTGGTATACAAGTCGCCTTACAAAAGCATTACATTTGTCTATCGTTAATTCTTCCGCATCGGACTTTATGAATTCATCTATCCTCGTACTGAAATAATTCAAAGTTACGTTTTATGAACATTATCGGAATAAAGCTATTTGTTGACCAGTTTACCAAATATCTTCGATCTGAGGTTTCTCGACGTCTGAAATCGGCAATACCTCTGGCGTCTCATCCCTCGTCTTCTGCTTTTCTTCTAATCGTTTCATTAATTTCTCTTCTTCATTTGTGGTTAAATAAGGAATGCCCAGTTTGAAAAGTTTGTTGAAATCGAATTCTTGATTGGCCAGAAATGATATACAGGATGCCTGACACATAAATCTACAATCTGGAGCTGCTCGATTCAGAGGTCGTGGAAAAACGTAAAAATTATATGTTCGTTGACTGTACCTAAAAAAAAAAATAAAAAAAAAAAATTAGTCTCATTAATATAACTTGAAAATGTAGTTTATATTACACTTAGAAAACGATTTGGAAAAATATATTGTTAATTATGTGTTTAAAAAATATAGTCTATATTGTAACATTTTTTGCAGACTTTGATCACACGAGCTATTTATTTTTATTAATAAAATCTTAATACATGCATGTTTACATAAAAATAATATGGTTCAGGTAAATCCAGAAAAATAATTAAACAACAAATCGAACACGTACTTCTGTGTTTCGATATTGAATGTAAAAACTGAAAGGCCAAATTGTATAAGAAGAAAGTCCATTGATCCTGCTCTCAATTTTGCATAGTACTGAGCTGGTGTGTCAAAGGCTGCAGCATCGGGTCCAGAATTAAGTCCTGTGAATTCTCCATCAATCGCAAGGAATGTTGCATTTTTCAGAACGTCGTCCAATTCTACCAGCACCTCTTGAAAATCTGTAAATTTTGAAAAACTTTAGTTCCTCAAACAACGACTTAATTCCAGTTATTAGTTTCAAATTTATTATATATCTGATCACAGAAAGGGCAACATGTAAAAATAAAATTATTTTTGAAATGTAAACCTATTACGTAATTTATAACTGTTGATTGAACAATAACTACTTCTGCAAAATATTGGCAATAAGAAAAATACTGCCTTTTATTTATAACATTACATATGAAATTGAAATCATAAAAACCAAAAATAAAATGTTAACTTTTTATTTTGATTTGAAATAATAGTCAAACTTTGCGGTCATATACAGAGATAATTTGTTCAACGATTAAAAGTTGGCAGTAGTGCTGCCCGGACTTTGAATGTAACGCGTCGATCCGCTGTGACAGAGTACGATAATTGTAAAATTGATACAATAAAGAAGTAATTAGTCTTGTTAATAACATTATTCTTGTTGGACTAAGTGCAAAGTGTGTGTGTGAACAAGTGTAGAAAGTGTTAAAAGTGTAACAATATGTTAAATAAGTGAAATTCAACATCATTTCGAAATATGGCTGAGAAACGCGGGAAACGTTTGAGGAAACAATTCGAACATCATAAAGGTAAATTATATTTTGACTTACTAATGAATTATTCCATGTACAAATGATCTAAATCAAAAGTAAGGTAATTTATAGTTCTTTATTCGTGAAAAATAATAAAACTTTGCAAATTCTAAACGTTGGGTGCAACTTTGAAACATTTCATAAAATGTTGCGTCACTTCCAATTTGAATAGTTAGCGCGTTCTACATACAAAAGAAAATTGATATAAAATTAGTTATACTGGATTATGATCGAAATGTTAATAATTTGATAAAATGGAACGAGAAATATATCAAAAATAGTGATATCTTTGCAATCTTAACGTTCAGTTGAGACTTTCTATAAAATTCTTCATTTTCCCGATGTAGCATAGTAATTTAAAAATTAATTTCGATATCAACGTGTATCTAAAATAATATTTTTTATAACGATAAATGTACCTTTCTTTTGATTCTAAAATGTATCGATTACGAATTACTGACGAATCTTTGACACTTTAAGCAATGTAATTTTACGGAATAATTATTAATTAAATTAACTAAAGATATATTTCAGAAAAAGTGGCAAATTAATAGCAATTTTTTACTATTTAAAATTGAAAGCAAAAATAAGGAACTTGTGAACAATAATGATATTTACAAGTACAGATACATATTTATTGAATATCAGTTAATTATTCAATGTTGCATATACATATACAAACTAAAGTACTGACTCTACCAAAAACTTTCATAATGCCATGGGGTCGAAGTACCTGAGTTGCAAAATAAAACATGCCTTTAATATAAAGATGTCGCATATTGCTAAGAATTCCAGTGTCGTAATGTGAAAAAGTAGAACACTATTTCTACACTGGCCATAATTTGAATTGTACTCTAAGGAAATAAAAAAAGATATTTTAAAATGATTCATTAAAATTGTTAGCTTTTTGAATATCAAACTGTGTAGATATAACAATTTTAATCAACTGCTGCTCAGAAATATTTTTAATTACTTGTAATAGGAAAGGGAATAGGTTACAAAGTGAAAAAGCCATATAGAGACTAAAGCTTATATTTCTCACAACTTTGGCAAGCACTATGTAACTTAAATTCAATAAAAAATGATAATACTCATAGATACTTTAATTATTTTGACTGTACAATGTTGATATAATAATCACAGTATCCATTGTTTATTCTAAATTTAACTAAATTATGTAAGTTTAATATAATTACATAATTGTTATTAATATTTCACTTTTATTGTTTACACAGATAAAATATATTATCTTTAATATTTTCATATACCAAATGCTTCTAAGTATGTTTATTATTTAAAAATAACATATACAATATTTAATAGAATGTACAGTTGCACACAAAGAAAAATACAATAAGTTCCAAAAAATTAATTATTCGATTTTTCATTCATATCTGCACATTTTGTAGTATTAATTCTATAGGAATATCATTCTCAAGTTGTTGCATTATTAGATACTTTTTCATTTCTTTCTTGCATACTTTGAATGACATTTTCAATGACATTCTATGTTAACCTCTTGCTCTTGCAATACATTGTGTCAAAAATATAATACCTTCAACAGATAATAATTCATAATCTGCAAGATGTTTCATCTTAACAAGATCGCTTCATTTATTGTACCATTTTCGTTTAAAAAAACATTAGTTTTCTATATTTACTTCAAGCAGAAAAAGAACTATAACCTTCAAAACCACGAACTTCGGATACATTTTTACACAGTTGCATTGGCTATCAGAAAATATAGAGAGCATAACATTGTGTAAAACAGCTTCAAAATAAGTTCTTACACAACAACTTTACAACTCTGCAATTATAAAGCAAATACAAAATTCTGTCATTGTGTAAGCAGCAGTAATAGCACATAACGTATAGGAAAAGGAAATACTGTTTCACGTTATATCTAAGTTTTTCTTAAAGAGCGACTGTCCTAGCGATTGTCCACGTTTTTGCATGTTTGATTCCAAAGAGGCAACGTGCATGGACGTACAAACTTGTTATTAGAAATTAATCTAGACTATAGAAATTAGGAGCACACGCTCCCGCTCTCAAACAACACGATGAACAAAAGTATAAGTTGTATGTTTATCTTTTCCGGTTACTCACTCGAACAAGTCACTTCCATTTTTTTTAACCTTGCACTCACTTATCCACAACTCAACCTATAACCAACATCTCTGATTTCCTTCCCGGAACTGGAATTAGAAGCGAAATCTAACGGGATCCATCGATCCCACACGATCTTTTCGTACTTGACCACATTATGTAGATGGATTAGAATAGAAACTCCATAGACAGGAATTGCCGCGGCAAAAGAACCGCCATCTAGAGTACAATTGTCAGACTATACGCTCACGCTCGTTCATTCGTCCTGGGAACACACTATAACCTAGTAGCAAAAGAATTAGTCGATAAAATATAAGTTGTGTCGTATAAATGAATCACAAGATTAAAAATTACATGACAAATGTTGCAAGAAAAATATTAATGTGGATAAAATATAATAATAGAAAATTTAACATTCAATTTATTATCCTTTGCATTAATTTTTTGCATGCTCTGAAGATATTTTATTAAAATATAATTTATTTGAAGTAGCGCATTAAGCATTTTCACCAGCAGAATGCAGCATGATATTTGATACTTTATATGCAAAAATATTTTATTGCATAATGAAACTAAAAAGTAGTATTTAAAACATTTTCCAGGAGAACCAGTGCACTAAAACTAATGAAAAAGGTAGATTGTATCAATTTTTCATGTAGGTTATAGAGTACTTAGGTAATTGACAAACTATCATAGCTCCATCATATTGCTTTCAACATATTAATCTTTTAAAAGACAAAGTCAAAGGTGAAATGGATGTAAAAGTTTTTTTCAGCTTATGAAATTTTGTATTTATGTTGTTTCGAAATAATTTCATCGAATGGTTTAAGTTATAGAAATTGAATTTTAATTAAATTACATACTTTTTCATACATTTATGGAAATATGGAGATAATTGCCTTCACAATCAGTCTCTTATCATTAACTTCTTAATGATACACCTTAATAATGATTTTTACATATCATAGAATTGCACAGATATCTTCTATAAAAAGAAATTTACTCTTTTAATTGATAAAAATGTGGTATACCACTGATTGTGCTCAATTCCAAAGAATTATTGCTAGAAATGTATCGATTAGTAAGTTTTAGGAAAAATAGAATATGCCCGAACAAGAAAATATATTAAAATATCAATACAAATATACTCAATAAATAAAAGAAGGATCAGAATTACGTCCATGTGCAAACATAATTTCAATCATGGTAATCTTGTTAAATATTTCTTCATTTCCCACTTGTAGCTTTCTGTAAAAATGCTCTTATATAGGAAAGGATGGGTATAGACAGCACCAGCGAGAAAGTAGTCACCGAAAAGAAACCTACCGTCAAATTCTGGAACTAAAACCACGTGCGCGTTAATAGCTTGATCACGTGTTGCAATTAGATAACGTTATTTGACTGTCATCGGTTACACTTTGTTTAAAAAAAGAAAAATGATTAAAAGCGACAAAATGTAAAATTTAAAATAATCTAAAAAATAGTTTCTCGTTCTTCGTTTCGAATAGATTGAAAAGTCCGCGTTAAATCAAAATGGAATTCGAAATAGCACGATAATAGGCAATTACAATATCATGAATGTTTTATAGAACCAAGAATGTTACGCGGATAGCGGTGGCGAGAAAATCCCTTCGAATAAAATTTAAGATAAATTGTATCCGATCAATTCCGCAACGAAATAACCGAATAGATTGTGCCAATGGGGCTGGAATCTTGGTACGGTACTTTTACACGTATAACGCACTGTTCACCTTAAGCTTGAGAAATTTCGCTCTCTCGTCGATACCTCAAAAGGAATCACTCAACCTGTAATTCGCTGAAATAGTAAACTTTTAACAGCTTTACGATTTGTACAAGTTTTGCAATACTTCTCCCTGAAACACACCATCTGTGACGTGTCCACGTTTCGAGAATCGACGATTTTACGTTAGAAATCGCATTAAAACGCGAATAAAAAATATTGCCGTTCAGCATCATTGAAAGGCTGAAGGTCTGAATACGAATAAATGTAAAAATACTAGTATTACGTAGTATCAAAACTAACAGAGTTAAACAACATTAGAAATATTAAATTTTAACTTTTTAGTATTTCGAGATGATAAGGATAAAAATTCTTTCATTCTATTTTGTCTGGATAAATCTTTAAGTAGCAAATTTAATGATTTTTAAAAACAGAAACTACCACTTGTGGAGCTTTTTAATTTCGAGATTAATGTTTGTTTAAGATACACTTTCCGTTACAATAGTGACGATTTTTTTCAAGTTAGAGCAAATAAAAAGGTGGCTAAGTGAAAATTGAAGGAAGAATTTATCAACTTATTTTTCCATGCTCGTTTCAGAACCGATTCATTTGTCCATATTTTGCACGATGCTGTACCAAGATACCGAACTTCCAGTTTACCCGATATTTAAAGATATTTGACGAAACACGTACGTAACCAGAAATGGAATTCAATCATATTGGCAAACAATTTGCACTGACAATAAACGGACGTTCCGCAATCCGTTACTTCCGCGCCAGAACTAATTAAAGCGAATTGAAAGGTAATTGAATTAAGCTTTCAATCGTTATCTCTTCGATGTGTCTCCGGTCCGTGGACTGCGAATCGTTTCCTTCAAATGGTTGGCCGGATGGGAAGATTGGAAGAACAATACTCCGAAATAAAAGCGGAGGACAAGATTCGAAGGATCCAATTTAGAACGGAATACGCCTATTCGAGGTTCTGCACAATGCCAATTTCTTTCCTTCCCAGAGGGTCTGACCGTTTTTGGGGCGGCTAATAGTTTCTGATCAAGTTTCGCCTGCGTTTGTCATTCATTATTAATTATCGAGCCAGCCCGAGATGTCCTAGGTATTATATGTTTCTCGATATCGATGACTATTAGTGTCGCAATAAAAATATCAATAACGTTACTTTCTCATTCAAGTTTAAATCCGAAAAAAAGTACCTTTAAGGCAAAGAATAACATAACGATTAACTTAAGTCATAGCCAGGATATTGGCTTATTATAAATTTTGTTTCTTTTAAAATAAATAAATATTGCTTTCTGATTCGTTAGAACATAATTATTGTGTCATAAAAGAATTTTTTCTTTCTCAACTTTTATCGTTAATTATTTTTTATTACTTTTTGCCTGCAATCCTCGTAAATAATCTTTTGCATGACTTCCCGAATGATTATTTTACCAATGGATCGTTTTCCCAGAAGAAAATGAGATCGAAAGGTAGCAACGAAATGAGTCAGAATCACGGCAATATTCTTGTATTTAATCGCATTTTTTGTCACTTTCAGGATAAATAGGTATTACTTTCTGATTTCTTCGAACGCTGTGAAAGAATTTTTCTATTCCGACGAAGACCAAAATTCGCCTATTTTAAACACCGTCCTTTGATCAGGAACTTCTATTAAACATTTTTTCTCAGATAACATTTCCTTTTCTCCCTCTTCGTTTCATAATAAACGAAAATTCGTATTATCTACTTTAAATTCAGTCAGCCTTATTTTCCCATCAATTTCAAGAGTATCCAATCACATTTAACTATCCCAAAGTACAAATATTTTTAGTTCACTTCCATTAGCTCTCTCGTTAATTAATTTTCGTTAGTTTTTAGCAATTTCGTATTGCCGCGTTCGATCAAAAACTTTTAACCAGGAGTTCCCTTTACAAAAAGAGAAACTTTCGTAATTTTGTAAATCGCGTTTCTGCTTGGAAAGATGATTGAAATACTTCTCGTTTTAGTTGATCGTTTCGAAAAGTATCGATCGAAATCGTTATTCTATCATCGGGCCTTCCGTATTCCCGAATTGTCCGGCCGTTCGAATATTTATTGCCGCGGGGAAATCCGATTACAATCAACGAAAGGTTTAATACCTTGTAAGGAGCTCTCGATATACCTTCGAGCATCCCACAGCGCGTTATTTTCGTTCGAGCTGTTTGAAGATATCGGGGGTCCCTTCGACCCTAGTGCCGTTACTTCACTTTCTATCGGGTGTCCGTAATTTATATAACCACTCGAAAGAAAAGTTGCACAAGGTCCCGTGGCCGATAAGAAGCCATTTTTCATTTTGCCTACTGGAGACCGACGAAAGCCAGTCGGTGTTGGGGGTGTAGCGGTGAAGAAAAGAAGAAGAAAGAAAGAAGAAAAGAGGAGGAAGGAATGGAAAAGGGTCGCCCTTCGAGATTTCGCACCTTCGCCAGAGGGTTGAATCATTTCCCCAGGACTTAATTTCATTGCGCCCCCCCACCGTCGACAGTTATTCTTATTATTTTTCTCCTTCGGCCCCTAAATCATCAATTTCCCTTATTAGCTGTATTCTTGATTAGGAAAAACACCCTCCGGATGAGCCGCTTTTCCGCAGATATTTCTGCGGCGCGGTAATAGCGTCACGGTATCAACCAAAGTCTCCGCCGTAATTCTCGGTAGAAATGATCTGGAAAAAATAAATGGGTTAATAAAATCACGCGGAAACCTTTGGGGAAAAAATCGTACGATTTCGTTCCGATCGAGCGGTCAGTCGGGCCGTAAACAAAACGAGCTGTCGTTTTTTAAATTGTCACTTATTTTAATGCACTTCACTTTGTTTTGTTTGTACCTACGAACATTTAGCTATTTATTTTTGTCTTGATCACAGGCTGAAACGCTTGAAATTTTCAGAGAGTAAAAACAGATTGTATTTATCTACTGAGCAAAATATTTGTAATTCACTATTGTTCGTGTTTATTGTTATTTTGTAACAGATAGAAAATTAAGGAGGACAATAAAAAAAAATTTCTGTTAATTGGGTTTTACAGGTAACATTCGTATTTTAGGTAAAATTTTAAAAATAGATAGAAAATTTAATTGTTTATTGTTGGATTATTTCTAACAACACCCTATGGAAATAATCAAGTGCACTAACTTGTCTTATATTCAGTAAATTGTTTCTTTTCTACTTCAGTGGCGTGCTAAAAATTAATCAAATTAACTATGATTATACATATGTATCCAACAAAAGTTAATTTTTAAATTCGGTAAATGTAAATTTTTTCTTTTCTATTTCAGTAGAATGCTAAAAATTGATCGAATTAACTACAATTATACATATACAGTGGATTCCAGTTAAACGGGACCGGCGTTTATTTGGGACAGATACTGAAGAGCGAAATATAAATACGTGTTTATTTATTTATTTTTCATTACTTATTAATGTTACTTTATTACTGTTGGATTATTTCTAACAACACCCTATGGAAATAATCAAGTGAGGACAAAAATGTCTCCGGGTTATTTTAAACAAAGGCACTAAGACTTCCACCAGATGCATCTGGTGTCCGTCTTCGAGTCACTCACTGCACAATGCCATACCATAGTGTAAACAGTTTCTAGGTATAAGGGGACCCCAACTTTCTTTTGGGTGCCCAGAAACAGTCCTTCAGAAGATTCAATAGAGTAAAGACGTTTCCTCTGAGACCGTAAATAAAATCGTATGTTACAAAGATAAAAGACTATTTCATTCCATAACCCATTTCCAATATTTATTATTTGTAATTATAACGTAACTAATGTTTCCTTTAGTGATTTTTATTGTTATCGATCATTTCTTTTATTGGATATTATCGAGGTGTTTATATTTTACAGTTGCTTTGTCTTCTTGATAAAAGTAATGCAAAATTCATAAAAGAAGTCCTTTGAAAACTACCCTTGATATATTTCTACTTAAAGTATGCGCGAGATGATCATTTTTGCAGATTATGCATCCCATTCTTCGTTTAAAATTTCTGTACAGATGCTTCTTAATGAGAAAGCATGCAAGCAGACAACATTGTTAAAACAATTTACCGGACGTCCATACTGGACAAATTGTGAAGTTTCGTAGAGACGTAAAAAAGAAGAATTCTTCATTTATAAAATCGATATCAGGTGGCCCAGAACTGAAACACTATCGTAAGATATTGAAATTGAGGGGTAAATTATGATCGTATATTCGAACTAAATCCAAAAGAATTCTAATAAAGCGGCTGTAATAAGATCGAGGGTGTGATATACGATGTCGTATTGAAAAGTTTTTCCAAAATGCAATCGACACGAGCTGACTTTTTTCATATATATAACACCGTTCGGTTGAAGAATGTAGCCTCGATTCGATATTCGGGTCGGTTGATTTATTAAGTCGATTAAGAAACTGCGAAATTGTTTTGACCGATAGGAAATAGCCCAGGGTGGGACGAATGAAAGTTCTTAATGTTGAGGGTGGCGCAGCTCGTCGTGTTTTACTCGATTGCTAGGGTGGAGATCTGCGAAGGCGCCCGTGAATTTCTTGTACTTCTGTTATGACACTATAAAGCGGCACCGCTTTCTCCACTTCGAACTAGAAATTAGTCACTGTGATTTGGTTTCGCGGGGATTAATCATTTCTTAGATCCGTGGAACGGTTCGTTCGCCCGTGTGTTCTAATAAGTCTTCTCTAACTTCGATATTTGCGTGATTAGGAAACGTAATTTAGAAGAGCTTAAATATTTGCTCGTGCGAATTTTCGAAATTTCTTTGAAGTAAATTCTTTGAATTACCTAAATTTTCGAAATATCTTCAAAGTAAATTCTTTAAGTTTCCGAAACTTTCAAAATTTCTTTAAATTATCTAAATTTTTTTAAATTTAATTCTTTAAATTATTTAAATTTGCGAAATTTCTTTAAATTAAATTCTTCAAATTATCTAAACTTTCCTTGCTCCTCGAGTCATTTATTATAACCTAGGAACGAAAATGTGCCGAATCTAGGAATAATAATTATAAAAACCATATAAGTACACTTTCGTAAAAATTGTGAATGTTTCATTATTAAATAAGGCCACTTGAGACAATTTCCAAAACGAAATATTTCTTTGTTACATTTATATGTAGACACAATAATTTAAAGTTACACTATATTAACTAAAGAATTCTACTTAACAACGTGCTTTAATGTTCATCTGCAAAGAATTCTTATATTCGCTGGAATTGTATAATTGAAGCATCATCCACACATGTTCGATTATTTTCATGGTTCGCTTCAGGAAATTTCCGAGCACCTTCGATAATATTGAGTAACCGTCAATATTTGACGGAAAAACGTTACTGGAAATCACGGAAATCTATTATTCTCCAGTTCGATTTCGAAAGGGAAGCCGGTTTCACTACTCTTCGAATCAGATTACGAGAATTTATAGGGTCACTCACGAACCCCAAACCTCGGGTCGTTCCCGCGAGATCCGCAGAAAACGTACACAATTAAACTGCCTTAGGGCTTCTGTTGATACATCGTACCAGCTTAACTATGCTACGATCATTTTCACGTTCACTGAGAAATTAAACTGTAGACTTGCTCACCATTATTACAATATGATGCCTTTCAGGCTCGATTAAACGATAGTAACACTGTCCTAGCTTCAGGAGACGATAATTGTATTTTTTAAAAATCTATTAGTTTAAATATATCCTTGAAAAAGCTACTTTTGCAAATAAATACATCAAACGAATCGTATTATCATGTGTAACCGAAAGTTTGTCATTTTATGTCCGATAGCTATAATATTCTGCATGAATAGTTTGAAAAATGTGGCAATATGTGATTTTTAAACTATTTAACAGAATTTAAATGACCAGTATAATTGCACCGATAATTTGTAGAAAATAATGTTTTATAAAATTTGCTTTTTAAGAATGAGTGTAATCTTAAGATTTTCGGACCATATTTTTGGACCT
>NW_017100265.1:316572-348027 GCF_001263275.1 Habropoda laboriosa | reverse complement strand
TGGTATTTAAATCGCTTGGTTGCCTCGACTCACGTTTCATCCTTATCTTTTATTCGCTGTCCTTGTCTACGTTCGGCAAACTACAAAGACGGGCGCGAGGCCCGAAAACGTAGTCCCTGACTCTACAAGTGTCAGGATTATGTTCCTTGCGGACTGACACTTGTGGAGACATTACTGTATACAGAAAAATAGGAAAACACGTCAACCATTCCCAAGTGTTTTCACTCTGAAGAACAAAAAAAATTAGCAAAAAGAAATAGTATTTTCATTGAGGTCTCCAGCAAACCTGCAAACCTGCAAATAAATCGGAATTTCCAGATTAGCAAAGCAATCAATAATTTCAACGCACTCGCCTTCAGAGAAGATTCCGTAGCGAGACTCGGCGATCGGACACCTTCCACTCGAAACGTTCGAATACGTACTCCGTCTGTTGAGTGTACTCGATGCCGGGAATGATACCCGAAAAATCCGCGGAACAGCGTGTTCCCGCTTCTCGGATGGGCGATAACCAAGAACTGGGCACCAGCCGCTAAAATCGTCCGTCAGAAGCCGTTCGATTGATAGACTCGACGGGCATGAAATATTTAAACCGCTTAGCAAAGCTTCCGCGTCGTTTTTCGACCGGCTTAAAGCGTATTCACCGCGCCTCCGCAGAGGCGGAGAAATAATTACAAAGTTAGCTCACCGGGGCCAAAGTTTTCCCGATACACACGGTGTAGGCACGAATATCGTTTCCATCAGACGGATTGCTATCGTCCGTGTCGGAAGGGTCTTTCGAGTCGTAAAGCTGGTCCAAGTGCTCTTTACATGCATATTGCTTTTCCTCGAGGAGCCCACCGGTGCTACGTTGTGAACAGTCCGTCCGTTTGTTGAAGCCGGGGCCTCGAGGATCCCGATGCTCCGCGACGCGAGGCGACGCGACGGCCGAGACGAACGAGGACTCTTCAAATTTCACGCTACATTAAACCTCTGATCGATTTTCTTCGTCCCGCGATCGTAAGAGAAAAGAAACCGCGAACGAGGGTGAACGAAAGTGGCGGGAAAAACGTCGTTACACGTGACGCTCCTCAGGAGCGTAAATGAAGTTCCAGTTTTTGTCCCTCTCTACGATGGAACCGACGATCATTCTTCCATCTTGGTCTTATCTTGTCCTGACTGAATATTCAGTAAGGCTGCTGCCAGGATGGCCATTATCGCCTGGCTTTCGAAGTTTCACGGCGACGAAATAAAGACCTCGTCGACGGCCAGCGGAGAATTAGCCTCCGCTGAGAAAATTAAGATTAGGAAAGTTAAAGTGGCACTATCTATGAACTGTTTGCTAAATTATTGTAATATGAAAGTGACGAAGTTACTTTAGAACGTTTTATCGAGTTTCGTTGCTTTTTTGGGAATAATCTAGTTGGACGTAATCTGCTCCAGTGGCGCACTCAAGGGCCAAGAGGCCCTGACACCTCACCAAAGAAAAACAAAAGGCTAGAAATTTTTCCAAAATCTTTTCCTAATTGCAATTAATTTTTTATGCTGCGTCGTGTCTTCTATTTCTATACTATTATACTTACGAATTAGCGGTCACGTAAGCAGGATTTTCGGTTAAAAATAGTTTTATCCGTTTTACTCGGCTCTCCTCAAGATTAAATCCTGAGTGCGCCACACAGAGTGTTTTCATCAATTCGCTATAGATAGTAGTTGATAACGAAGAATGTTGAATGTACAAATAAATTCTGATAAGAACGAACGTTGGAAAAAATGCAACGAATCGCAGGATTTTCGTTAACCAAGTGTGTGATACAGCCATAACGTGAGCCAGGATAACAAGTAGCTCGTGATTAATGTTTTTGCAGGAGGTCGTTCATGGGGATGAGCCCATGGGGAGCTCTCACTGTTTTGTGTCAGCTATTTGCCACTCAGCTCCATACCGTACATTACGACAGGTGGGGTGTCCACGTCGAGATCCGTTGCTCTGGATATCAGGCCGATTTAACTGAAGTGTCTTGAGCCGAGTCGTATTTTTAAGAGCTGTCGCGTGAGGACCAAATTGCAATAAAAGGAAACGACTCGAAATGGCCGAGACTTTACCGTTTATCTCTCGAAGCTATGGACACAAATTGCCGTTATCTAATTCAGTTAGTATAATACCTTGATGATTTAAACACTGAATCACTTTGATTTTTTTTTTTTTATCAAATAGAAGTGATATAATAGAATAAATAACGTGGAATATCGAAACATGCTTGATGTTAAAGAAAAAGAGAAGATATTGAAAAGAGGTAGTTTAAAGATTAATTAGACATTGATGAATTGGATAATGGACGAAGATTCGATCTGAAATTTAATTTCATTGAAAATACTTTACAACAAATATTCATTTTTTATTTCAGCGAAGTAAATTACTAATATTAATTATTATAGGACACAGAGCTACCAAATTTTTATGTCATGGTATATTTCTTATAGATGACTGAGACAATTAAACGGTGATATAATTTTGTACAATTTGCAATAACCATAAATGACCAGGTTACGAGTATCACCTTTTGAATAATGAATTTGCAAACTTTTATTTATTAAGCTATCGGTGAATTAGTAATTGCATCGCAATTTATGCCAACATCCTCCAACTTCACTTCTCGCAATGAAATTTCATTTCTCTCCTTTCAACGAAACACAGGTTACATTACATTCGCTTCAAATTGCTGAAACTTCATCTCTTCCCACGTTATCTCTTGCAAAACTCAATTTTTATTCTCCGCATTAAGCAGCTACTCGAAAATAACAGTGCGGTATCTTCTTTCAAAGTAGAACACCTATCACGAATATGGGATTATTTGCTGTTTGCACGAGCATAAGGCCACGTCTCTCAGCATTCTACGAACTTTCGCGAATAAACAATCACGATGCGTGAGTAGATGGTCGGAATGGAACAGTTTTATCCGGTACGGATGTACACATACGTACGTACCTACGAACATGAAACGAAACACGAGGGGCCGCGTGTTTATTCGTAATCGTAAAGTTTCGTTCGCGTTCATAGGTCGACGATGTTTAAAGTTGTCGGCGATGCTAATTGGAAGTGGTTAGCTCGCAGGCCAACCCTATTTCGCACTGTGCCACCCCCAAGTTTTCTGAGATTTATGGGCTCATGGTAGAACGCCGCGAGTAAGCTTAAGTCGAGACCAGAGACAGAAGACACACAAGATTCTGAATTAAACGTCAACCACACGACAAGACACCAAACTAACGTCGTGCTCACAAACACCGGCATTCTGGACTTTGTTGATGATTTGCGCAGCCTATCTACATAATAATTCACCGAGAAATATTCCGGTGCGTAACTTCGAAGATCGTTATACGCCTTGTGTTACTTTGGGAAACATTGCCTTTCAGCCGCTTTAAAGCTGATATTTAGGTACATCTGATGCATGCACGTTCACTGTGGAATAAAGCGGCTTGAAAATGTGAACTGTGAGATGGTACTTAGGACGATAATTTGGTGTTTTCATCTCTTGTCTAACTGGATTTGATTTATTCTCGCTTCTATAGGCTGGATAATACTTTAACTAATTTATATTGAGCTGGTATAGTGAAAAAAGAGAGTAGGCACTGAAAGGTAATAGAAAAAAGAGTGGCTATAGTAATAGTTAGAAAAGAATATTTAATTTCACTTGGAGTTTAATTAGCAAAAAAGTCGAAGGAATGATTGAATCTTCGTTGCGAAAGATGAAAGCCACGTAATTGTAGAAGCAAATAGGTACTCGTGATAAAAAGTGATGGAAATTATATTGGTGGTAATAGTGGCCTTATTGTGATAATGTCATATTGTATCCTAAGCCATAGGGGTTGTTGAGGATAAGTTGCGAAGGTTGCTATAAATGACCACTGCCACGTCCGTCCAATAAAATATCCCAGTCTTTTACTACCCGATAATTTTTCTCATATGTACACATATGTATATTCTTATTTGATCAAAACTGAAAGATTATTCAAATCATGTATTTAATCATTCACAATCGTTCGAACCGCGGCAGTATTTATTCAGCTTAATTTTGCAAAAAGGAAAAAATTCCTGCGCACGTAGAAAAATACGGCACAGTTGCGTGAATGCACGGCCGGCCAGTTCACAAACTGAGTAGAATAGTTTCATCCAGGTGAAGAATCCCTTTTGTCAAATGTTAACGTTGCCCACCATCGACAATGGAAACAGAATTACAACCTTCAAAATTCCCTTTCGCTAGGCTAGAATTTACCCCCGATTACGCTCATTCAAATGAAGAAATATCAAACACACAGACACATAGCCAGTAGGTATATACGTTCGTACAGACAGAGAGACGTGGCCATCACGTAGCACGGAATTCCCCAAATAATCTCGTCACGAAGCAGAGAAAAGAATTCGTTAACGGAGGGAGTCGGGATAGTCGTTGGACCATCGCTCTGCAGAAATTCACGTTTCACCGGGTCGAATCTCTGCTCGGAGACAAAACCACTCACGTCCACGGTTGGACGTCAAGACGACGAACGGCTCGGCGGGGGTGGACGGGGGTAAGGGCCGATAATTTCGGAATAAAAAGGTAGCAGCGCGTCGCGATGCAGTTTTCACGTACAATCTCGCTTCTCCGCGGAGAAGCGAGACGAGACCCTTTTACAAATTCACGGCGTTGCATCGCATTTTTCATGTGCATGCAAGCGGCCGTGTCGCGTCGCGTTCGTACTCCAGGTTAAGCTGCGTCGACCAAATATTTCGTTGGGTTGCGGGAGGATAGAAGAGGGAAAACCGGTCGGTCGGTCGGTCGGGTCGCGTCGCGTCGATGGGTATGGGAGAGGCTGTTAGGTTGTAACTGGTCTATTACTGGCTTTATTGAGATTGGGAATCAGCCGACGATTACCCGGGACCAGAGGTGGTACTCCCGGTGTTCAGGAATCGGCATCGTCGTCCGAAAATACATACCCGGGCTATCGGGGTCGAGCAGCGATTTCCATGGCCGGAAAAACAGCCGCGAAAGAGTCGTTATTACTCTGACACGAGGGCAATGTGTACCCATTAGAGAACCGGCGAGCAATGTGTTCACTTGGTCGTTAACGTAATAGCTGGTAACACCGAATTTTCCCGTTTCTACGGTTAATACCTCTGGCTACTATCCGTAGGGGAGGAGGAGAGAACTGAAATACAGGTGCGAAACTCCCGAGATTACGGATATCGATCATCGGTTTGCGTGGCTGGATCTCATGATGGACGTTCCCTCCTCTCTTTCACCCGGCTCGCAACGAACGCTCAGGGCAAACATTGGGTCTAGCGAAAAAAAATACAAGAAATATGCGTAATAGCTTTGGTTGTCTCCCGTTTGCACGGCGTTGTACTCTGCGGATCTTTATCAATCGTGAAATACGACCGCCGGTATTGTCTTCGAAATGAATTTTCGTACACTAGCGTCGTTGGCGATAGTTACCGTGTAACTGTCGGCTATATCGAGCCGGAAAAGAGTAGAACAGCTTCCGTTCCTCACCTCTCTGTTTTCTATACCCTACACTGGACTTTCGCCAACAGCAAAATACTCGGGTATTATTTTTCTTTATGATTTTGCTTCCCTTCATTTCTGGATTGGACAACTCTCTTTTTTCTCCTTCCTTCTTTTATTTTTTCACGTGCATACAACTCGCTGAGACATTTCAATGTTTCGCCGTTAATCGGTCCGCCGGTGTTAGAATGTGTAAACGAAGGATGATCGCGTTAAAACTGATCGTTCCACACGGTCACCGTATTACGCGACCAGATAAATGTGTTCGCCATCGTGTTACACTGCGAGATTTACTAGTACTGTTAGCCTTGCTGTTAAAACGATAACAATCCTACACGATGTACAGTGCATCCTCACTAATGCAATGGTACTTAGCAACGCTACATTACACCTGCAACCGCTATTGCCCTGGTAATTTACCATCGATGCTCGCTGCGTTAACAAACGGAAAGACACTTCTGGAACCGGGTGGAGAGGTTTCCAGCGAGGACGAAAACCGCGCGTAAAATCCGTCGACGTGTTTCGCGCGCGTTCAACATTCTCTTGCGTCTCGTTTTTCCGCCTGGCGCCGTTCTTCTTTCCTTTTTTTTCTTTTTTTGTTTCAACGTGAAATAAGAGTTGCACGTGAATATTCATGGTACTTGGGGCGTAAAGCGAAAATCGTTTTTAACCGTGGACAGTAAAAAGATGCGCCGTCTTTGCGAGAAACGAATAAATAGAGTTACAAGTAATTTCTGGATATATATTCGAGAGTAGGGAAGAAATGATTGCACGCTCTTTGATGAAAAATTTCTACCTCATCTTCGTCCGCCGTCCGTGTCAAGTTGGTCGATATTTGTTAATTTAGGTAATTGCAATTTTTTACCACCGCCGAACCAAAAGTGTCGTTATTTCGATAATTAATTACTTTTGACGTGGTTCCTTTCGCTGATCGTTTCGCTTCTCTTTTTGCTCCGTCTGTTTGTCCACGGCGAAACGCGAAAAGGCCCTATCACTCAATAAGCAATTTTGCATGTCGCTGTTTGTCAAAGTCCTTTTGCTCCCAGTGTTTCCCGTTTTTACGCGTGAATTAAATATCGCGGCTTTGTTTAAACTTCATTTCAGTCGTCGCGTTTTGCAGGCTTCTTGTTTTGCTTTTTTTCCACGCAGATACCAGTGACAATAGATCGAACCCGCGAATCTGCCAGTTTGTACCATTTTATCGTTTCCTCGTATTTTTTCTTAATTTAGCATGTCCGCGTGCGGAATATTTCTCGTTCGCCTTTGTTTGCCGTGCGCAAATCGATATTTCCATTTCGTCGCGATTTATTCTTCAAGTTTTATTACAGCTTACGGTACTTTTATAAAAAGCAAAAAGAAAGCACAAAATAAACACGTTGCGTAGTTTGCAGATATTTACGTTTAGATTGTTCGTAGTCGTAACTCATGCTTAAAAGTTAAGTGAGTGGTAATGGCGGATGTATCTGTACATCCCTCCGTACAGATAACTTATGGTGTAAGATATATTCGCCCCTCTAGTACCATTTGCCATTTCGTGGAGTGCCCTCCAACATTCGATCACATAAAATTTCGTATCTTGTTTCTGTTTCGTAACAGCCCAATTTTGATTCCCCAATTTTCCTACGTGAATTTTGCATCAACCAAGACGTATTTGTTTATCTTGTTGTTAACAATTCTTAAATTTTTTTTTGCTTATTTTTGCACAAAATAGAAATTCTTTAGGTAGCAGGTACTTTTTGATTAATTTTTGACAACGCTTGAAAGTAGTATGTTGTCGTTATAAATATATTATACATAATGTTTAAAATAATAAAAAATGTGTAATATATAATGTCTAAAAATATATAATAATCAGCATAAATTCTTCCCTTTGATCAGCATTTCCAGATCAAAGAAATCAAAAATAGAAAACAGTGAGCATTCAACTAAACAGCAAAAGTTCTATTAATTCGTGCAGAAACGATCTTTTCACCTATCTTCACTTATCAGGTCTACCTTTTCAACTAATTGCATAAGAAGCTCGTTATTCCGATTAACATTGAGGACAGAAAACTGAACAATTCAAGAACGTAGACATAATTTAGCTGTCTCACGTTTTAAATCTCATTCTTTACAAACCTGCGTATACTAAAGTCTGAAGAAAGAAGGCGGCGGAACAAAGACTCGTAAAAGAGATTGAGGTCTATATTTATCCCCTTAAATTTAAAGGGAAATTTCCCAATTGTCACCGAAATCACAACGAAACCTCTGTCGTTCTCGTGAAACTCGTTTTCCCCGGGTCAATCGAAATCGGAATTTCCCACGTGTCGGCCGTGCAGAAGGTTTCACGCATTAAATGATATATTTTTATCTGCTCCCGATAGCGTCAGACCCGAGGGTCTTTCCGGTGTAATCCTGCGGTGTAACTTTTCACCCCTGACTGTTCAAACGACTGACACGCGCGCGGCACACTCTACGTGGAATACTTAATAAAACGCCTACAGAGAGATGTTTTTTCCAGGAGATTGTGTACCATAAACTGAACAGCATACGGATAAAACTCCCTGGATACATACCGCGCGGGGCATATTAATACGGCGACACGAGTTTCTTCCAATTCCCCTGAAAGCGATATCTTCGATCGCTCTATCAGGATTATTTTTTAGCAGATAATAATTCATACCTGTCTACACAGTTCTTGAAACACACCGTTTCCCTCCGTTTTAAAATTCTACTTTAACGCTTTCCCTTAGAGAAGTCCATTTAAATTACGGTGTATAGTTGGTGGAAGCGATATAGCGAGGTCGTAAATTAAAGCATTAACTCTATCATAGCTGTTGGCGCCTATAAGCACGTTGAAAATTTACTCACACTGTATAATTTGTGTCTTTTGGTGCACTTCTAGCCTAATTCAATCCTTAATTTTATCTTATAAGTATTTCTGAATCTGTGAACATGGAAATTTTTTCGACGTTTCTACTCACTCCCTTCGTAACACATATTGACAGAGTCTTGTAAGTTTCTCATTTTGAATTTGCGTCCGTTAGTATTTCTTGTATTACCTGTAATGTTTGAACTATTTCTGTGTAATCTAATGGGTAATTTTCCCGTATAAATAAATAAATGAATTTCTACGTTAATTTAACGAAAGAAATTTTAAAACGATACGGCTGAAATGAAAGATTTTGCGGTTGTGGTTGAGCATCTACTCTCTGTCGTGTGCGTAACGCACTAAAACCTGCCGTAGCGAAAGGGTTAAGCAGCGACACCGATTGATGTAGCCGCACCCAGGGCTGTGCTTTATGTGTGAATCGATACTTAAAATTTCTGCTTACAATCTTTCATTAATTCTAGTACAGGCAACCAAAATGTTCACGGTTGTTTCAAGCTTTAAAATTTAACATTGTTTGTGTAAATTTTTATTTTGAAAACGTGTTTCGACGTAAAAGTGTCGAAAAAGTGGGGATTTGGAGTGATTTTACGATACTTTCACAGGAACGTTAAAGATTGTTAAAGGAAAGTACAGAAGTGTTACGCAAGGGTTGAAGATGTGTAAAAAATACCGTACTAGTGAAAATTAACCTTTCAATCAACGATTAAGTGCAGACAAATTTTTTGAATATACTGCAATGGAAAAAGCAATTTCGCGTTGACATCGAACGGCCCTGAAGAAGGCTGGGACTCCTTATCTTCCTCGAATTGCTGTTTTGGCGCCCAGATTACGCATACTTTGTCCCCTGACTGATTTTACGACCTCACTGTATCGCTTCCACCAACTATACCACCTGTAGAAAAATTGATCGCTGAACATAATTTTTGTGTGGCAGTTTTTATTGATTTTTCTCAATTTCCTTTTGGGAAAGCTATTGTAATAATTAATCCTTATCCATCTTATGCTAATAAAGTAGTTAAAATTCTTGGACTAATAATTATTAAAAATATCAATTTATTATATATTCAATTCTTTAAAAAATTACTATAGAAGTAATAGATCTACATATTGCTTTACTATCTAATATAATAAACATATTAAATTTGGTAAAACTGATTTCTATAATTAATCATTCGGTAAGAGTAACTCACACGTTCCAAAGAATTTCATTCTATTCTTTGTAACGTCGTTATATCACAGTTGGCGTTGTTGCACGACATTAAATAAATTCCTTATTACCTTTTGAAGTAACAATTCATGATGGGGTAGTTTCGCGAGCTCCTTCTCAACGCCTTCATAAAATATTCACCCTAAGACGCGTAGCTGACAGACACGCATATTTCACAAACTTAATACACCGTATTTATTTTATCAGAGGCGTCGACTCAACAGATGGCACAATCTCATAAAATACGCAAGCCAGAATGACGTTCTAAAGTGCATCCTGATCAAATGTTGCGATACATTGTTCTCCAGAGGAAAGCAAACGTGGTAGGTTTGCTTTTTCAGCGATTTTGCTCCAGCAGCGTAAGCAACTCTTCGTCTGTTGGCAACCTGTTAATTTCAAGATGGATTTTTTTTTTTTTTTTTATTAGAAATAAGAATAAATTTCTACGAGCTAATTTGCTGGCTTGGGAACTGTTAACTCGTCCATCGACGAGTCCTCTTTAACCATTAATTAGGTCTGCTGGCCATGGATGAATATTGACAAATGTTTATCACACTACGACGAACCAAGTGACGCTAATGTTTACAGAACGAGATATTTTTTTATCTGATCCTTTTATTTCATTCGTTTTATTGATTAGTTCGAGTGGAATTTAATAAGACAGAAAGTAGTATATTCGACCGGATCACGCACGAAATATTCCAAATATTAATATTGACATTAAACGTCAAACTTAGTTATCGTTTTTGACGTGAATTATTAATACCTACATTTCAAGGAATTTACTGAAATGTATCGATAACTGTCGCCGCTGTTCCAATTTTACGTAGCCATTATTTGAGCATCAATAAAGCTGTTTGATTCGTCGTATCATTTCAAAAAGAACGAGAAAGACAATTATGTATTTGTTTGATACAAAGAGATTATTTAATGTTGCATATATATTCGAGAAAAATGTAGCAGGCACAAAATAAGTTTGGAATGATTTTTTGTTTTTAAATTGTGCAACAATGGTGAACGAAATTTGTTTTATATTTTACGTAGAATTTATCCTTTTATGGGCTCTGTCACAATTTATGGGATATAGATGTAACAAATGTTCGTGGTAAATAAATAAAGATCGTAACCAATAAAAATGTATCTGCCATTCAATTGAAAATAGAAACATTTTACTGCATTTTAACCTTTAACTATAGATCACTGGTCTCAGAGACGAATCTGAGTTTTTATTTCACTATCAGAACTTAGGAGAGAATTTTGGAAGGGAACTTTTCAGTTCACTACAGGTACGTTCTATTTTCATTAAAATATTCCTAATTTTAGAGACCTAACTCTTTGTGAAAATTGTGGTACCTAATTTTCATAGAAAGTTAGGAATACCTTTAGATTCCTAATTTTCATAGGAAGTTAGGAATTATTTAATATCTATCGTCCAAAATTCTCTACTAAGTTACGATAGTAAACATTAAATAAAGTAGTTACACCAGATTTATTTTTACAAAATTGCTAAGCAGCCTGTAAGACCACACGTGTGTGATAAAGGGTTAAAGGATTTATCTTCTCCTAAAGAAAATTGAAAAAAAAGCACAAATCGTTAAAAAAACAAATACACAAGAAAATAAGACTGCTATTATAAAATTATTAAAAAATAAATAGGTATCCTCGGGTAACATCGTTTAAATGCTCACTCGAGAAGAGCTAAAGGTTTAATAAGAAGGTCCGTGGACGTTCTAAAACGCTGGGCGACACGCGCCGCGACATTAATCTCCGAGGGATCGAGGTAAAGGAATCGTGAATCACGAAGTTGTAGTGAGGATACGTCGGAAGAAAGTCGTCGAGCCAATATCGGCGCTAGTCGATACCGCGGCGAGAGAGAGTCTGCAAAGAAAAGGGACAAGGGAGATTGTACGTCTAGATTTTGTCTTACAGCCGTTAGATATATCGGGGCTGGAGGCGCGGAAGAAGAGGGTAAGTCTGGGGCTACTATGCGGACGATGCGTGCGATCTAAATTCCAGGTTAAGTAGAAATTTATGTCTAACGTAAGACGAGTACCAAATAAATCGTCCGTATTTTAACACGGGCTGCTGCAAACATGCGATAAATCTCGAATATATCGTAGATTCCGTAGAATTTTCAGGCCCACCTTGCCAGGCATTTTTGCACATCGCCGTATTATGCCGCTGTATGTATATTGCACGGGAGAACGTAATGCGCTATTTTCCTTCGCCAGTTGCACGGCAAATGACACGAAAAATAGCGTTTCGTTGATTTACCGTCGTGCAGGTACATATCTGTTCGCCGAGAAAAAAGCGTTAAGAAAGACATTATTGAGCGCAAATGAAGGGAACATTTTTTCTTTTTTAATTGGAAATTATTAAAGTTGCATGACGATACGAAGGTGCGATATTTAATGGTGTAGAGCTCTCACCTATTATCGGGCTTGGAAAACTTTAATTTAATAACCATTAGTTGAGTAATGAAACTCACTTTTGGCATTGATTACGGCGATGACGTCGAGGAGAGCATTGACTTTCTTTTTTATTTTATAACGTCGAAAATGTAAAATTAGTGAAATCTCAATGATTATTGAAATGTGCGGATTGAAGTCTTCGTTCCTTTTCTGTGTAAATTAAGAGCTACAAACTGTTAATTCTGTAAAATAAATTGGAATCGTTATAGATAAATATAGAAAGAAATGTTTTATGCTACTATTTTAGCAAGTTTCATATAGAACAGAAATTCGCACTTACTATAATATTTCCTTAATCAACACCTTACCTCTTAACTCATAATTTTTTCAGTAGTTACACATTTTAGCTTTAGCTATTCGTTTCTCTAACATTTTCCAATATTCAATTTAATATAATAATTTACATACATAAACCAACGTTAGAAGTAAAAGTAAACTTTATTAAAAGTATCCTCTTCTTTTATCCTATCTCGGCCACAATTCGTACCACAAGTGTGACTTGGCCCAATATCGCAAGGAATTAAGAAATTGCGATTACAGAACGAACCGAGCCCCTTCTCGCAAGATTTTTCGATACTTTTATCTCGGCTAGAATTGACAAATGCTTCTTGCCGCGTACAAGGGTGTGACAACAACGTTTACAAGAAATAAATGAACGTCCCCTCGAACGAGAGAGAGAGAGAGAGATCTGA
This sequence comes from Habropoda laboriosa, assembly GCF_001263275.1. NCBI lineage: Eukaryota > Metazoa > Arthropoda > Insecta > Hymenoptera > Apidae > Habropoda > Habropoda laboriosa. The sequence goes on along the minus strand of NW_017100265.1, from coordinate 335,272 downwards.
TGGTAGTGGCGCTACTTTTGAAGCCTCGCCAGAGCACGATGCGATTACCGAACTAATCCAAAACAATCATTAATTCTCGCGGAGAGAGGTCTTTCGATAGGAACGTTCGAGGAGGGGCCGGGGTCCGTCATCCCCTTGGTAAAGGAAAGGCCGTCATTATGCCTGACTTCTACGGTGCCAAGAAGATTGTTCTAACTAGCGAGCGTAATCTCCGGCGAGGTAATTCATCGGGCTCGTAATTCGAGGAAATCAGCCTCGTACCACCGCCGTTTCGGAGAAATTAAGACAAATGCGAAAGGGCTGTCCCGGCAGCTGTCGTTTCAGGGGGGTGGCTGGCCCTCACAGTCTCGAAAATACCTCGAAGAAGGACAGTAGAATGGATTCCATTTCCGTTAAACGTGCACGCGTGACCTGAAACCTGAATAATTTATGTCTGATTTGATCGATGCAGCGCGCTCAGCCGGAGCCGACCGAGCGGAAGGGGAAGCTGAATTCGTCGATGGCCGGACTCTACAGGGAAACGTCATAAATTCCATGGTGTTCGTATTGTTTTAAAACGTGAATCTTTAATGCGACATTTTACACCAGTGACCGCGGTGGATTCGGTTAGATTGTATTTGAAACTTTTATCGCGTTTCCTGTGTAGTATATCGGAATCTAGGAAGCTTCGAATTGCCGGTTTATTAATGGAATAAAAAGAAAAACAATTATTCTTTAGAAAATTACACGGTTCGTAGGAATGAAATTTTTCATCGTTATTGCCATTTTTATTGATAGCGTTACATAGGTGTGCTGTTTGAATGAGAAATTTAGATGCATTATTCTTGGTTCGATCCAATTCTAGATACGTTCAAGTTTAACTGCGACGAGTGTTGCCTGTTGATCAGTAAAACGGCATAAAACTCGTATGAATGGATTCGCACGGAACTTTTGTTTCACTTCCATAGAAGGAAAACTTATATTCGTCAAGTGTAGTACCCCAAAAACTTTCTTCGGTGTTCAGAGAAAGTATTGTGAGAAACACGTTTTCAATCGATCAATGAAGTGAAAGTAAGATGTAATTGCTCGTTGCAAACTTCACTTCACTAATTAATAACCGAGAAAATGATTTGTTGAATATTCATACTAAACTTTCGCTCATTCCACTCTCCAATTATGCACATTCGAAGCTTCTTTGACATAGACAACTAGCAATTGGATTTTTGTCATAAGCTCAAGCTTCGCAAAAAATAGTAAACCAATAACGTAAGAATTGTACGCAAAAGTTAATGTAAAGCCATATAACTCTCTATATGGAGTTTTTTTTTTTATCAATAAAAGAAAATATACTGACAAAGTGTCATAAAAAAAAAAAAACAAAGCACTCTATACATGCTCTTCGTAAATGACCATATTTACCTTTGCAGCGAGAGGGTTGAAATCATGAAAGATCGTCCGATCTATCATAAATCTTCAGAAACTGTGAAAAACCTAGCTACAGGTATACATAGAAACTCTTGCCTACAGATACCTGTATAGCAAGATCGCTTTTCGCACCATCCCCACGGTCGTTCGTTATACCTTTACCGCGCAAAGATTACCTAACTCACAGAATCCCCGCCGACTACGAATCCGCGGGAGCTTCGAAACGGAAAAGACCGGCGGTTAGCGTAGCTCGCGTGCAAGACAGAGGCGGAATCACGCTCGAGGCTTGGCGTTTCGTGGAAGAAGAAAAAAAGAAAAGAAAAGGAAAGAAGAAGCCACGTAGGAAGTAGGTAGGCTGGAAGCGCGCGTGTTTGTCGAGTTCCGAGTGCGAACTTGGTACGGTCTGAAAACTCTGTCGTGCGGACTGGTTTCCTTGAGCCCCGGCGCGAGAGCACGTTTGTTCACTCTTGTCACGTACGCGAAGGCGGTTGTTTTGGGGAGGCTGGTCGTGTGTGGTGTGGGTGGCTGTAGAATTCGGTTCTGCGACTGGGGGGCGGTGGTTGGTTGGCGAGAGCGAGAAGGGGACGACGAGGAAGCGTAGACGGGACGGTTTCGGGAAAATGGCGAAATACGGGATCCGAATTATTGGAGCGGTTCGAAGCAGCGCGATTTCCAAGTGCGACACGTATGAGGACATATCGGGAGGACGAGAGCGGCTCCTTCCTCTCTCCCGTCGCCGCGCCGCTTCGAGAATCTTTGGTCGTTACGCGTGTGTCCTCTCGTGGTCGACCCCTCGAAAACAGCTCTCGTTGAGGCGGCGGACGATTCCGCCAGGGGGGAAATGCATGTCGAGGATGTAATCTTCGAGGCTTTCCGAGGGTGGAAACTGAGACCCACGTCGAAAGACGACGACTCGCGAAATGACGGATGCCGAGCGGAACGCACCTGCTACCCGCAGCCAGCCGAGGAAATCGAGGCGATCGAATTATTTTTCTGAATGTTCGATCGTTGAAAGATCGAGGGTCGGAGGAGGAAGGGAACGTGCCAGGGGGAACGACGTCTCCGCGGAAAGATTTCGGATTCTACGAGGGGCGAAAGGGCCTAGGAAATAAAAGGAGAAACTCCCCGTGAATCGGAGTTTACGGCTTCGTATAAATCATTACGGATTTGGCCAGCTTCTTTCTTCTTTCGTCGAGGTACCGACGATTTGGGGAATCGAAATTGCTAAGTGGTCGGTATTTTTAAATAAATTAGGATTCAGATGACTTTTTTCCTCTTTTCTTTGCGTGGCCACTCTTCGTGGTCCCTTCTCTTAATGGATTGTGAATTTTATTCGACTTCTTCTAATTTATTTTCTTCCTTGATTATCGGGGATTAGGGATTTCTTTTTTGCAAAGTTTCTTTAAACGACATCACAGATACCTTATTACAGAAGATTCGCGCGTGCATTGTGAAAACCTTGAGATATTAAACAAATTACTCAACGTACAGTTGATAAAGAAACTTCCGTCTACGAGTTGCACATTTCCCAACGTGAAATCCAAAAAATTGGCAAACACCCGCTACACCAACTACGTGATTATTATAGTTATGTATACTATTCCAGCTATCATCGATACTATTCCAATAATCGCGAAACCTAACCTAATTGGAGCTCCCAAAACGACCAAAACATCGATATCCCAACTAATAACTTCAAACCCGAAGAACACACAGAAACCGAACGGAAAATTAATCAAAGCAGCCAAATGAGAATTTATCACGGGAAAAAATTTCGTCTGGATTAAAAGTCGTGGTATTCCGCTCGTTCGTTCCCGATGCATTTAATAAAAACGCTCCATCCCCGTGTGTTCCCGGATGATCGATAATTTTCCAACCGACTGTTTTTTTTTTTTTCCACAAGGTGCATCAACAGCAACAGCTGAAAAGTTGCGTAGGTCGTCTGTCTCCCGTATCATCGGCCCAGAAAGATCGCTCACCCCTTGTTCGAAAGGGGGTAATGCTTTTCGCGCGTAACCCAATTATCAGGCGAAACGGTGGTTCGTGCGCGGAAAGCACGCGACCCTGGTGCGCGTGCTCGCGTGGGAAACGAGGGGACGGAAGCTGTCAGCGAAGATACATCATTTCACACTTTAACGATAACGTATACACGCTACTATAAATAAACTAGGCGCGGGTGGTTTGAACGAGTAATAGAGGATCGCGGGTGGGTTGTTCGTGAGCCGGTGAAGTGTGCTCTGCTCGACGAACCACAATGAATGACACATCCACGTTTTGTGGACGAGAGAAAATTACGATGTCGACATTGTTACCACCGGGTACCAGCCGACGAAAATTCCGTTGGTCCGCGGCGTTTTATTTTAATTTATGCACGAACGAGAGCTGGTCGGTCGGTCGGTCGGTTGGTTTCTGGCGGAGACGGGGCTAATTAGCATACAGACGGAAATCGGTATGTGTGTCATAAGAAGTATTTATACAGGGCGCGGCGAGACGGGTGGTACAATCGGGCAGAAGGTAATTCTACGTGTAGGAATGGAGTGAAAATATGGAATGAAATCTTTTCACGGGAAGCTTGGTTTTTGGTGGGAATTCAATTTGAAGATTCTGTCGTGCACTTCACTGTTCCTCTGTTCGAGGGGAGACGAAAAGGTATTTTAAATGATTTGAGGTTCTTTAATCATTTCAGTAAGGCTCTTTAAAATGAGATAGAATTTATGAAAATTTTTTGGAATATTTTCGTACGGTCAGAAATTAGGAACACGTATCTTTTTTCTTTCGAGTTATTGTGGAGTTTTTCAGTTCTTTTAAAGGAATGATTTTGTTTATTTTGGTAGGGACATTACAATGCCTGGGTGAACGAAAACTTTTAAACGTAAACAAAATGAAGGGAGAAAAGGAGTAATTGTTTTCTTTTTCTCCTACACCGTTTTCTGAAAAACTGTAAAAAATATTTGAAAGAAATTGAAAGAAAAAAATTAAATATTCTTTGAAAAATTGTATCTTCGGTTCCAACCGATATTTCTAAATTCTAATCTGCAAATATGAATAAGAAGGTCCAAAAAACATGTGGTTAAAGTTTGGTTTCAATATCTCTTACAGTTTTTGAGAAAAGGGTATATTAATTTGGCAAATTTAACATTGGTAAAAGTGGTAGTCAACTTTGATAGCCCAAAAAATAAGTGATCTTTACCAATTTTTTTTAGCTAAACTAATAAAGATATCGTAATACTTCTTCTTTGATAAAAAGGGGCATCCTTAGACTACAATAAGACAAATTTTATCCAATATAATTTTTAATATCGTCACTATAAATTTCACACTTTAAGTTAGCACTGTCGACAATGTCTCTCCTATTGGAGTGCAGCCTAGCATCTGCACCTACCATATACGTACATTGTAGCTATTGTTATTAGAATTTTATAGTTTTGCCCTACTTCACTCCAAAAGAAAATCGCGATTAACATTTATATTACTTGAACCATTGCAACCTTAATTCCCGTTTTCCATGAATCAAACATGAGAGTACCTACTTACAGCTCGTCACTCAAACCTCAACAACGATACATCGAAATATGGGTCATCTAAAATTGTACATACCCAGTAGTACCTATGTACTTTCAAATAACACCGTCGATGCTCGAGTCACAAAATCGTTCGGTCACGTTACATTAATCAAAAGAATTAAACAGTTCTTTATTTCCATTAATACCATCAAAGCGGCGTTTTGAAGCGTGGAAACGCGGTCACCGAGCAAATATCTTAACGATGCAGCCAACTTCCAATCAATCGCGTTTTGCAAATCAACCGCCGGCACGCCGTGTTTCCCGCGCCGACAGACTCGATAAAACATTCTCGATCGGTCGCACCGCTTCTGAAATAAAATTTAACTTCGCCGTGAGTAGGAAAGCCGATCGGTCACGGGTGCAGCGACAGAGAGGCCTGGCTCCGGTGAGAGCGATGGGGTGGTATTGAAAATCGGCCTTTAATCCGGAATAAATCGAGACACGTGGCAACGATACGAGAAGCCGAAGAGAATCGAACGGCTCCGTCACGGTATCGATCACAGAGAGAGGGGGAGAGAGAGAAGAGGAAGGAACAGGGAAGAATGGCATCCTGTTTCGAAAATTTCGCGGAAAGAAGAACGATAAATTCACAGGGTCGGAGGTTGGCAGAATGCAAAGGCCGTGAGGCAAGTGCAATGAAAGTACCATTTGGTGCAGCACACGTGGTACTCACCCTTAGGACTGGTGCGTGCCTCGAATATAATTTATTACTGTTAGAATTTTCGTGGGGGTCCCGTGAACCCTCTCGGCGAGACAGAACGCCGGCAACCCTTAAGTTCTGCATAGCTCGAACGATGTAACTTGTGCGCTCTGCGCTCTGGTTACACGCTGTTCAACCCTTTGCGTTAACACTTTACAAGCCCCTAATGGTACGCGTTTTATCGCGTTCCCGTAGGCATTCGCGCCAGGACAATGCGCTTTATTAGGCCTACCGATGGCGTTTGATCGAAAACGACGGCTGACCGCTACCCGCGCCGCTTCGGAAGCGACTGCAGGCTCGTCGATATTTTCGGTACGATGATCAGTGAAATATACCGTGCTCATTTCACAGCCGCGAAAAGCGACAGATCGCTGAAGCGTTATTTTCATTTCATTTAGTTGCACGATAATATCGCCCGTGTTCTCCCGTCCTCGTCGATTTTGTGTAAACACCGCTTCTCGCGTTTCCACGAAAGCGATCGGATTCGCTAAAATAGCGTTGGAATTTTTCATATTCGACGTGGTTATAGAACGTTTGTGTTTCTTTTGCACAAAATGTTATTGTTCATTCTCAGTATTCACTGCTACATTCGCACTGTAAATTATTACAAAGAAGTAGATACCTCTAAAAAAAAAAATTATAATTCCTCGCAGTGTGAAATAACGAACAAGCGTGATTTAATTCAGTTTAAGTAAATTCGATTTTAGTTTTACGACGCGACGGTAACGTAATGTATATGTATCATCGAAGAATGGAATTATTAGACCGTAAAGTAATTATACGGCTGCGTTAAAATCACTATTCCCCGGAATAAATAATTTAATACACGGGCATCATAAAAATCACTTACGTTAACGATCGGTTTCGAGGGGATTACTATAAAATCATTCACTTAATGGCTTCTTGTAATCACTATTCGTATGCACAGCCTGCACAAAACTCGAACCCTGAAACGCCTATCACGGAGTCGCTATTGTCGCGTCTCCGAGGACCATGCTGGTATACCGAAGATAATCCGTATATATATTGGGGGAAAAATAAATGTTTCCGAGATTCTCAGCCCTGGGACACCATTACATGTCACTATTGTCGACACCACAGCGTGATGCTGTCCTTTTATTATCTGAGCAACGCTTCATAGACGACCCATTGGTCGTTGTGGTCGATTAACCCCCCGTGGGTTCGCGTCATTTCAAGAAGAGCTGTACAAAAGTTCCGATAAATCACCGTTCAGGACTTTCCGCGATAAACTATCGCTTTCCACGACTCATTTCCAATCTGCTAACGAACCGATTATTTCGCTCTTATTCGCTAACTGATAACAGCAGTATTGTGGACAGAATTTGCAGGAAATTCGTGGAAATTTTGGTGAATGATTTTTGAATAGGACGTTCCTAGATCATCATCCTGATTAATGTTCTTTTTATTGGGGGGCTGTGAAGTGACTTATAAGAGGGTCCAAGTATTCCGGGGGTAGACGTCTATTCTTCTTGCACAATGCTCCTCGAAGGAAGGTTACTAGTTTCGTACTCAAGGAATTCATATATCATACGCGTGTCGCCGTTAAGCCGCGAGTTTTAAGCACTCAGGGTGAAATTGAATTGTCGCACGGGGAGAGACCTTTCCGTGTTACTTATTGGGATAAGTATCTTGACCTTCTGGAAAATGCTTCAGTGGAACTGCTTTTTTTTTTATCTCTATACCGTTGCATTCGAAATATAATTCAGTGGAAAATGTGAACTGTGTCGTTTGGTTTTTTGTATCATCAATTTTATTAATTGTGCTAACCTAATCTAACATATTGGAACACGCTTTAGTGCAGCTTCTTTTATCTCAGTGTTGTTGCATTCCAAAGACAGTTCAGTGAAAAATGAGAATTGTGTCATTTGGTTTTTTATATTATAAATTTGATTGATTACGTTAATTTAACCTAACCCTTTGGAAAACGCTTCAATGCAATTTCTTTTATCTCTGTATCGTTACATTCGAAATATAATTCAAAGAAAAACGTAAATTTTGTCCCTTGATTTTTTGTATTATAAATATTAATTACGTTTTGACTGAAAATATTTAGAACAATCAAACTAACACTTCTCCAGTTAACGTATACCTACCCATCTCTATTTTCAACATTCGATAAAAGCACTATGAACACAAAAAGATTGACAATTTCTTTACATTCACTTTCTTACATCGAATTCGATCAAGTTTCATCCAGTCGTCACAGGCTCCTATCAGAAAACGTCACGCAACATTTCGAGTAGCGCTAATTCTTGGCAATTAACGACGACAAAAAACGGCGGCTGGTTCCGGGCAAATTCGCAATATCGTGCTCGACCAAGTTTCGCCGCAACGATTTTCACCCCCTCCCTCGGTGCTCTCAATTAATACCTTTTTAGTTTGTTTTCCGACTCTCGATTCCTCGTGGCCGTTGCGAATTAAACTTTCGGATCGTTTCGGTTGAAAAAGAAAGAGAGAAACAGGAGAGAAAAAAAGAACAAAGAACCGTGTTCCCTGGACGAACGAGCCCTAATCGATTCGTCTAATCGTTCCGTCATCAGCGAGGAAAAACTCTCGCGCGATCCGTGGAACGAAAATAACAAAACAGTCGGTATATCTGATAGAGGGGTTGGGATGGATACGCGCGTATAAAAGTTTCTCGTGCGAGTAACCATCGGCAGGAGGTTTGCGTGCGAATCATAAAAGGGCAGGGCTCGAAACTGAAACGTTTTCCAGTTGGAAATCGTTGCTCGGTGCCTGGCCACGAGGAGTAGGTAGCTGTAGATCCTTTATTTTATTCGACGGGCAAAACGTACCACTGTAAATCGACGTCTGGCTGGCTCTCGCCTCGGGTCACTATTTATTGCAAGCCGCGTACCTCAATTTTATGTCGTTGAATCGCGGTATAAAACCATTATGACCTCCTTCCCCCCCGCCGCCCCCTACTTCCCTTGGCTAGTAAGGTAAATTCGTTGTTGGAGGGAGCACTTACCTTGTTTTAAACCACGCAGCCCGCAATACGGGACGTTTTCAGCCGTGGCGAAGGAACGAGTTGGATTTTAATACCCCCGCGCGCCCTGGAATCCACCGTTTACGCCGCTCTCCATCGATATTGTCGCTTTAGGAATTTTACTCGCCATTAGATTAGCCTGGGTGATCCGCTTTGACGCGCTGTAACTTTATTAAAACGATTCGTTCTACGACATACCACCGCGTGTACACGTGTATGTGTACTTAGGAAATATTTCGGTGAAATTTATTCGATTCGAAGTCAAATTTGTGTAATTTTTCTTTTGAAAATGTGGAAGAGAAGATTTAGTAGGAATTGTAGATCGAGTGAATTTGTTTCTTTTTTTTTTTTTTTTGAGGTTGTGTGTTGGGGAATTTTCGAAATGAGTTATTTAGGCGGGAAGAGTAATTTCACGATGCTAGCTGGTTGATTGAAATTCTGAAATTTCTGGTGATCAGATCTTCTATCGGCAATCTGAGATATCTTGGGGTGAATGAGGATGAAATTCGGCCAAATACAAGTAGTAGGTTATAGTAGCTGCGCTATTATTAAATGAGTATTAATATTGTAGTGTAATGGTGTGATAATTTTATTAAACATTAAAATTTTGTCACTAATTAATTTTGTGTGTGAGTGTATCTGATGTCTTCGCGTTATTTTTTCGAAATATGTAGGAAAACATTCGGTGACAATTTTGAAAACATTTTATACATTCGATGCGTATCCAGGATATGGTAACTTCTATTCAAATTTCAATGGCTTTTATACTCTGTTTCAATATTTACAGACTCTTTGATATCGTGGTTCGATAATTTCGAAATTTAAAAGAGGGAAAAAAGGGATTTTCATTTCGCTGAAAATTAAGAAAATTTACGATAACACGTAGAAACACGAAATTGTTAAATATCTTATATTTCGACTAAAATTACTTTGAAAATTACTTGTTGATTAATTTTCAAATGTATACGTAGCAGTTTGAAAAATGTACCGGCAACATCAATGAAATTTCGATGAATAACACTTCTGTGAAGCGCGCAGAAGGAAAAGCATTCGAAAATTTCTCTGCGTCAGCTGTAAAAATAAAAGCACGTTATCGTTGTTACAAGAAAAATCTTTCGGGCAAAACTGGCCAGCAGCTATTAATAGATTGAAAAACACACTGGCAACGTTTCAACCGACCTGACTGAATTTGTTTTCCTCCAAAAAAGTATATCACGCGCCAGCTCTACGTGTGTGTACATATATTCGTTACATTTCCATCCACCCTTTGTGACGTCAGCCAGAGAAAATTTCAACAAACAAAGTAACGATGCTAATGAACGCGTAAATTTCGCCAAAGCCAAGCATACTTTTCGGATTAAGATTCCTCCGTCCAAATAATGGCACGGATGTTTGCTCGCGAGGCGAAAGAATGGCTTTTATTAGGTCCAGCGGAAAATTTTTGCATTTTCCGTAATATATGTTTCTCAACTAAGTGATTTTATTCTTCAAAGTAGTTTCCATTGCATTAGACAACGTTTGAGGATTTGCTTCAATATTTGAGACGATCGTTGCTCTTTTTATACGTAAATTTCATCTCCAGATTGAAATTTCATAAAGCAAAATTATTGTGCTTTACGATCATTAAGAGCATCTTTCCCAAAATTCTTTAACTATAGTTCAAGCTGCTTCTGTGGATTCTCGACTGTGTTTAAATTCGTAGAGCAATGCACAGTGCATTTTTACTTGCATGCACAATATGTTTAATACGTTCTGTATCCTGTCTAAGGTTTCGCTGATTTAAATGTGAATTTCATTTATTAAATGGGTGTGTTGCAAAAATAAAACTAATATAACTATTTGCTTGTCGAAGCCCTTTACAATATTTTATAAAAGTACTATGTTTACGATGTTACAAAAAGAATTAGCCATTTGCTTTGATACTAAACCGTAACGAATTAAGTTCTAAAGAATTTTAAACAAAGGAAAAAAATCTTTAAAAAGTAAATTTTACAATTCGAAATCACATATATTTTCATCTAGCCAAATATTACACACATCTTCAAAATTCGAACGATTAATCGATGTCGATGGCCCTAATTGACTGTTCATTTTACAATCCGTAAACACAGACGATCGACTACTTAACAACGCTTTCATAAAATAACTAAACACCATATTCCTCTGTCGTTACGAAAATAGTATGCCTCCTACTCTCATCCAAAGTTCCTAAAACTGAACCTCTAAAATTCTCCACTAGACTGCGGCAGTAGAACAAAAACTCGTCTCAGAGACGAGTGATCTATCGTCAAGGGTTAAAGCTGAATAAATAACGAATCAGTTGATATACAGCATTTACTCGACGGTAGTAACTGCACGTAAGGCAGAGGAGTATTACGTAGAAAGCGATTAGGAAAAACGACAGAACTTTTCACGGGACCTGATATTTTCGAGAGAGAGAGAGAGAGAATGGCACGAATCACCAAGAGGATGAAGTCAGACTCTCGTTGATATACTTCTCCGGAGACTTTCCCGTTTCCCCCGTTTGCGAACTTTACGAAATCGTCTTAGAACAATCTGAACTCTTATCATATGGTCGTGGCGAAAACTTTCTTCCGCCCAACCCCCCGTACCAGAAATAAACGCGTAACGCACAAATAAACTTCAACCCCCCGGCGAAACTTCGAGGCGACGTTTCCAACGTATCGCGAGCGTCCCAATTCGCGAGTTTCGTTGCAGAACCAACGGCGAAAACCAGCGAGTGGAAAACAATTCTCGCGTGGGCAACTTTTCTGGCGCCGTGCCGCAAGAAAATTCACTGTACATACGTATATATATATGTGTGTATACGGTTCGAGTCCGCAACCTGTTTTCGGTATCTTCGAATCGCGAAACAGAGATTCACGGCACCTCGAACGAGCCTCGTAACGTGCCGCGAGGGATTAAGAATATTCCAAAGGCTCGCGTTAACGCGTTGTACTCGCAATTTTCGCCAGGTTCGACCGGCGAGCCAGAAAATGCAGCTGCCAGATCGCGAGAGATGAAACCGCGTAGATCGGATCTCGAGGAGTTTCATCCGGCGTAAGTACGTCCGGATGATCGTGCAGAAGAAGAGAATGCGTTCCACGTGCAGAGCGGTGAACAGAGGACCAGGAGGCTTCCCTTATTAACGGCGTGGACTCACCCGGTGAGTCCGAATAATCTGTGGAAACGATCTTCTTGACAGCCTATAGATCGTATCTTCGGTGGTATATGTAGCAGCACCTACGTGAACACTTACAGTCCTAATTATACGAGGAGGCACAGACTCCGGGCTTAAAAGCTTTATATATAGAGCTGCTTGATATATCGCGGGAACGTTTAGTAGCAACCACGTTTACAAACACCGGTCGAACCGACGCCAAAGATAATCGTACTGCATTTAGCTTGCCGGGAAATTATAGACACCTTTGGTACGGTGGCTGTTCCCTTTACGAAATGTAAATACGTGTTTTGGGGTTGCACGGGATAGAGGCGTTCCTGTTGATTGTTTTAACGCCAGGCAGAGGGATTTAGGTGACGTTCGATGGCGATTTGACGTTGAAATAACTTTATCGGCTTTGAAAGAATCGATGGTTTGGTTGGACTAGTTGGAAGTTTGTTCGCAGGACAAGAAATTTTGGGTGAAGTGAGGGTTCGTATTAGAAACATTTTGGGTTAGTGTACTTAATAATGAATCGACGACTTGAGATATTTGTGCTAGTTGGAAAATTGTTTACAAAATAATAAATTTTGAAAAAAAAAAGGTTAATATTAGAAACATTTTGGGTTAGTGTATTTATTAAAGAACTGACGACTTAGAGTAAGTGTGATGGGTAACAAATTTTGGGAAAAGTAAGATTAATATTGGAAACATTTTGGGCTAGTGTATTTATTGAAGAATTGACTTAGAATAAGTGTGATGGTTATAAAATTTTTCACAAAATAAGTAAGTAAGAGATTTTGAAAAAAGTAACGTTAATATTAGAAACACTTTGAGATAGTATATTTAATTTTGTAATAAGTACATTTAAATTTGTAATGCATCTATTTCCTTTCATTAATTATGAAAATTGTCTGAAAGAAAATTTGAAATTTTTTATCGCCATCCATTTTGAAATAACTCGATAAATCAGTGTCAGCAACGTTTCCGACAATAACAAAGATACAACGAAAATGTGCTTATTTGAACATACAATGTGTTTCTCTACGTACGATATAAAATCTGTCGATATCAAAGACCACGAGTTAAAGGCAACAGCGTAGATAGTCTGTGTACAATAAATCGCTCGATTCGACAGCAGCCAAAGAATTATTTAAACCAGAATTCCGGGTATTTCTCTTGCAAGCGCTTAATTTTAGAGATGTATTTATTCCCATCACTCAGTGGCTCCAGTTTAGTAGCGTACGCCTCTATGCATCTTCATTTTGCATTCCGGCAAAACTGCACGGTAAGATGTTAGTGGTTAGTTGTAGACCTAACGATCCATATATAACTCAACTCTGACACGAACCTTATGTACGTCGGTCGCTAATTAATAAATGATAACGAATAGTCCTAGAAAATACCGTGAAAATGGTGCTACATCTTTCTTCTACGTTCGCTCTTTACCCTTTTCACTCTGAATCAAAATCTTAAACCAAGGAAACTCAATTACGTCGCTAACTCCTCTAAATTGAATTACGTCCTTTTCTCAGAATTATCAATTCTATTCTCGAGATCACCGACGCTATCCATGCAACCTAAATCGTTTGCCCAATTTAGAAAGTTACACTCCGGTTGCGTGTAATATCGAGTGAAGGACTTAGGCAATTCGAGGAAGCTTCCGTTCGTTTGCAAATTCTCTCGGCGAGTTGATAGAGAGGGGTTGTCATTGAAGCGTAGGAAAATTTCAAGCTGCGCTCTCTAAACCGGTTAATTGTGAAGTCGTCGAAACAGGTGCAACGCGATAACTCCCCGTGCAGAGGGATAATCGCAAGGGGACGCGATATCGTGAGGTTTGCTTGGTCGTTCAGACTCACTCGGGACACCGGGACTCCTATCGGACAGACGAGAGAGAGAAAGGGTATATAACAGGATCCAAACTTGGATGAAACTTCCAGGAAAACTGCTCCTGCGGGACGCGTGAGTCGGGCTAATACACTCTAAGGATGTCACAAACGAAACTCGTGACAAGAGCAATCTCGAAAGGCGCCATTGTACTCGTTAATTCGGGCTAAACAAGCACTGTAAATTTCGGAAAAGATATCTCCTCGACACGACGGAGCACTCTTCCCAACGGCGGAGCTGTGTTGTATGAAATTTGTAGATCTTATCTCGTCCCGCTTGCCACGCCTTAACTTCGGAACGCTTTTCATTTTAGTTGATAGTAGAACACACGCGTTGGACCGCGTCTGTAATTTTTGTTCTAGCGTCGCCAACGTCCCGTAGAATCCCTTTGTGCCACGCTGTTTTATATCTGACTGGCTCTTTTATTCGCGAAACGAAGCGGCGGAAAACCCGCCCGTGACTTGATTCCGCGAGCATACCTGGGAAATTAAAGTGTCTTCGTATCGATTTCATAGCGGCTTGTTGCTGATTAATTAGCCAGCGTTGTTGTTGCTCAAAATTTGATTAAAGAAACGTTTGTTTAATTTCTGTTCATAATTATGGGCGATACAAATTAATGAAAAATAGGGGATGAAGTGAAAATTATTCGAAGGCTTTTATTCCGACGATGACATTAGAAAGTTGAATTTCAAACGTTCACACTTGTCGGTATTTTATCGAAACGTTGGAAAATTCGAAACGAAGATTGCTAACTGTTCACACGATAAAACTCGAAGATTCCCTATTTTCCTGACACGTTCAATTGAAAGAGGAAAAGAAGAGAGATAAAGTACGTACCTCGAGAAAGTTAAAAGACGCAGAGAAAGTTAAATAATTCCACCAAGCAACGGATAAGATTAGAGACACGAAAATTATTTAGATGCTAATTTACAATTGCCTCGCGCTGTACATTGTACGTATCTACGACACGACATCAAAAGGAACTTCTCCTCTCCGGTCAGATCGTAAAGGTGAGAATATAGCGCATAATCGTCGGGGATAAGTGGAGACGAATCACTCTTTAGAGTCAGCCGGAATCAATAAACGAACTTCCCTTGAATAGCGGACTCCGTGATGTTTTTACCGGTTGCTTATCTATTAAACGTTCAAGAGGAAAAGAAATGAAGTTCCCTGTATAAGGCGTGACAGGGACATAAGGCACAATAAAACTCGGCTAATTTATAGCAGCCTCGAGAAAGGTTCTGGACGTTGGCCGAGGAACACGCTCGCTCGCTTGTCTCCGTTACAATAAGAAAGCCGGCTTAGACGGATTCCCTGGTCTTTGATCGGCGTCATAAAGAGATACACCTGATCAAAAGCGAGAATTCCATGTTGGTTCGTCGCGACGAATTAATTCGACGTTCTTTTTTCGTTATCGTCGTCGGTGCGCCGCGCTGTAATAAACGCGCGTATATTACGTTCGACGAGCCTCGGTTTCGTCACACGCGACGACCATTTATCCGCAGCGTCAAACGGTCCAGGAAACACGCAGGGGCGGAGAATAGGCGAGAGGAAAAAAGGAAACGTACCGAATGTAGAATGCTATCTGATTTGTAATACCCGCGGGACCGGTATTTATCACGGGCCCGAGTGCGCACGTACATTGAAAGTGGTGAAAAACAGCGGTGATAGCGGGACTCGCTGACGAAACAGGTAATTTGAAACGTGGACGCGCGAACACTGGTTTCAGCCATTGAAAAATTCCCTCGACCACCTATTTTCGTCGTTACCACCATCCTCACTCTTTCTCTCTTTGTCCGTGTTCATTCTCGAAACGACCCGTTGATCGTGTAATGCGACAAGCTTCTTCGAAGTTCATCCGATTCATGCTACTCTCAGAGATGCTCCTCTGCTTTGCTCTGACAATGCACGCGTTACATCGTCGTCTTCCTTTGCTCCTCTCGAGCGAACAGAACAGAGGACAAACACTCGAGAAAATGATACAGACCGCCAGGGTGATCTTGTCTATGGAAAGTAAATTTGATGTGGCGTAATGGCTCGATCGAAAGTCCCTGTGAAAGTAACAAAGTTCCAACCATTGTGCTTACCTGGAGGAGAAAAAGTATCTATTACGTAATTGTTCGTAATACGGGAAGGAAACTGGGAAAGCTAATGGCGGGAATATAACGAGAACGTTACCTGATTCGCGGTGGGAAGCTAAAGAACCTCTTAGTCCCAGAAGTGGGAGCCTGTTCGAGAATACACTTAGCAAGCGCATGGTCACAATAAGAAAGCCGGCTGTAGATGCTTTCCTCTGCCGTTGCTTTGATCGGGCCAACGTAAAAAGAGGAGCACCTCTGACCAAAGAGCTGTCTCACGGGTAGAAAAGCATCGTCGTAACGGAGTCTGCGTGTTGCAACGACGACACTCAGGGAAACGGCGAGGGCCGAAGAAGAGGATGGAGTTTGGCCTTGGGTGGGGGTAGATCAGAGGGAGAGGATGGTGGAAGCGAAATCTGGCCTCAGTCGTGCGCGACGCGCCATATGCGGTGGACCATTTGTCAAGGCGCTTACAAAGGCCAATAATCTCGCGTGACACGTGTGATTCCCCGATAAAAAGTGTCACGTGCTGGCTGCGCACCCCTCAACGGCTAGTGGCAAACGCGTGTCCCCACCACCACCACCCCGTGAAACTTGACGGAAAAACTTTTTCTCCCGGAGCGGAGCAGCTCGACAATTTCGTACCGAGCGGCGATCGGAGAACAGTGGCCCCACGATATTTTCCCTCCGCGATCGAATCTCACGGAGAAAAACTAATCTTTGAGACGAGGGAAAGCGGCGTCGCGGCGGGACAAAAAGAACGAGAGAGAGGGAAAAAAAAGGAGGAAGAGAACCGAGGGTGGAACTGAGGTGAAATACTTTCGGTGCGGTGGACCAACACGACACTTTTTCGGGACGACAGCCCCCCTATCCGAGCGAGCGCCGATCGAACTTGGTGGGAAAAGTTTGGACCCGTGGCTGGCGATGTCGTTGCCAAATGTAAAAGCTTAGCAGCCGGGCAAGATTGAAAAGGTAGTGCTGCGCGCCTTTCCTCTCGAAGCCCGAGCAAACGGTGATCCTAACGTTGCCAATAGAAGAGACCGTAGTGAAACGAAGATTTACGTCGATCGTACTTGGAACTGTGTACGCGATGGAATCGGTGTGATCGCTGTTTCACGGTTTTTCGTTGCAAATTCGCTCTTTTTCTTCATCCGTGTCACGCTCGAGACGTCGATCGTGTGTGTGTTCGCCGTTGTCTCGACACGATCGTTGATGGACAATCGACGAGAATCTTGTTAAGAGGAGCACCGAAGGTGGATGGTAGCCGAAGAATTTATGGTCGCACGATCAGAGAAGGTAAGCCGCAAAACACCGAATATAGTTGCTAATTTTATGCCTGAGAAAGTTTTATCGCGTGCCTGGTAGGCGGGCCGAGAAATTTATTCAAATTGAGTTGTCGAATTTTTTTCTACTCTCGCGGCCGACAGGTGACGCCGATGCAATTTGAATGCTAAAGAGACACGACCATTGATGCACTTAACTATCTCGCATTAAAAAGCACGTGTCCGATCCGAGCCAGAATATTGGACTTCGGTCGAGCAAGTAGATTATCCGGAATCAAGGTCGGCTAGTCCAATGATTCATTGTTATTGTCGCGGGATATTTATATTTACAGGGCCAATTTATTATTCGTCTTCGACGTTCCTTAACGGGTGTACACGCTTTCATCTCTCTCCCCCTCTCTCTCTCTCTCTCTTGTGCAAAAATATCTGCCATCTAGCATAAAAGAAGAATAGAGCCAGAAGAATTTCCCGGCTTTCATAAAAGTTTGGCGCTGGCCTATTGTGAGAATGTTCCGGTATTAGACCCTCTTGCCTTGCAATGTGTAGGCTACAATAGGAACGCGGGCTTATTTAACCTAACGTCACCGTAACACGTGTAGCTAGAGATGCATAAGGAAAATATACAAAGTGCGTTCCGAGAAACTTGCACACCTGTTGGCACGAGTGGTAAGAAAGACGCGATTCTTAGCCAGATCGTGCACCGGTGATCCTCTTTCCGTGCATTCTGCTCGACGCTTTTGTACATCGGCCACGGTATGCCGGGGTAAGCGCGGCGCGAAAAAGGAAAAAAGAAGCTGTTCGCTCGATTTTCCGTCCGATACGTGAAATAACGTTGAGGTATAAATTTGGCGGGAAAAAAAAAAGAAAAAGCAGGGGGGAAAAAGGAAGAAGAGAGACAAGCAGAGAGGATAGAGAAGAGAGGGTAGAAGAGAGTGGAGATATCGCGCGTTACCCACATTCATACGATCCATCGATCACGCGGATTTACCACGCGTACGGTATTTCACATCGAAATACGCGTTTTATATTTAGCGCAGCCTATTGGCCGGCGCGTTATCGCGGGCCGCCTCGTATAAGGCGGGGAAATAATTAATTCGAGCCGCGCGCGATTCACAGATTACAGGCCGCGCGGCCGTTAATATTTAGAGGAGGAACGAAATTGAATTCCAATATCCGCGGACTCGATTGTGTCTCATTAAACAGGCTTCCAAGGCAATTAAGCATGACTAACATATTTGTAACACTCGATGAATGGGGCTTGAAAGGCCGAAAACGCAGGCCGCGACTATGCGACCCCGTTCGCTCTCCGGCATGGCAGGGTAAACATTGCTCCGCACATATGCGAGCAGTTTAAACGTTCATACGTTATCGTGGCGGCCTGCCTGCCGAAACTCTCTACAGAACGTGGCATCTGCCTTGTTCCCGGAATCGATAAATCGCGTTTTTCGTATCGGTTCCAGCCAAACAGGCTCAATGGCCTAGAAAATGCTCAATATGGTCGGTCTTCTCTGGTTCGCGTTTGAAAAACCTCGATGATCTGTAACGAGGTGGCTCTTTTTAACACGGGGTTAACGATCCACGGGGAGGTTTTTCGGCCAGCGGTTTCACTCGGACA
>NW_017100265.1:301823-316404 GCF_001263275.1 Habropoda laboriosa | reverse complement strand
CCAGCCTGTGGAAACTCGTAATACCGCGGCTGACACGTCGCGCGATGAAATTGTAAATGGCCCCGTGGGACGACTCCGCGAGACTCGAGACTTTAAGTACCGGCCGATATAGTTACCTACGCGGGGAAAGTTGCTCTCGTGGCCGTGGAGCGCAGACAGGGCAAAAATACACCCCTTCGCGAAATGCTTCGTACGTTTCGCGGACCGTCTGTTTCAATCTGTACCGTCAAATGCCGCGGACGAAGATGTTTGAGGGCTTTTTAGATGAAACGCGCGGAATTGTTTCCTTCGTGGAAGATATGAGTTTCGGACTGTTTTTTAGTGATATTATACCTACAGGCTGGTGGAAAAAAGGATGTGAGAGTTTAGTGGCTTGCGGTAGATACTCTTCGAGAGGAGTAAAAAATTTTTTATCTAAAAGGCACACTTCTGTTTGTAGATATTAGGGCGCTTATTGAATGCGAAGCAAACCTAGACAGTCAGTACAAAATTATTACGATGGTGAAAACAATGATTCAACCTGAAATCTCGTAGTAGAAAAATACATACGATAAAAGCTCCAAATATCCATTTCTATATTTACTTACGGATTAAATCTTTTCTTTTTTAATATTTCGTATGGTGAATTGAGAATTTAAGCGTTAAAAGTTAGGATGAAGTTGCATTTATTAAGGGTTGGAAGTGTCGGGTAATTTTTGTCGTTGATTTCGTACAAAAATAAGATTACTTTTCCATTGTTATTGCTCGAAATGTAAATATATCCGAGTTTACTGTAAATTCATAAGAGTAAATTGTTAAGTAAACTCGAAACAATAAAAAACTATAAGAGTAAATAAAAAATATATAATATTTTTATAAGCATACACTCAGGAATTATTTTCTTTGCAATTCCACTTCGAAACTACAATTATAGAAGAGCTTTTAAAATTATTCGTATCGCTGGACAAAAATTAAGAATAAGTTTCTTTCAATATCGCCATTCAGCTACGTATTTCTCTGTAAATATTGGAAGATGTTTAATTAAATTCCAGAATGTAAGTTTTGCAACAAAACTGAGGATTCAGTGAACGATGTAACGTCTGCTTGGCTTGTCTTGGTTTCTATAACTTGAATAATGGATCATCGCCAATTTCATTTCACCAGCCAGACTTTGATTTGTTAAATGGATCTAATTGACCTGCTCTAAATTTCGCGTGTCGTTGATTGACACTGATTAAAAACGAAGAACACTCTTAGAATAACTTACGAACGTTTCTTGCAGTATTTCATCTTTCTCGAAATTCACTCGTTTCACACGCGAGCAGTTTGCACACATTTGCAAAATTTCATTTAAACCAAAGAACATACGTTACAATACAAGTGATGTCGCGTGTTTAAAACATATTAAAATCTTCGCATTCGTGCAATAACTGACCTTTATCTGTGTGTAAAATAACGCCTCAATAATCGCATTAAAACATCGTAATTCTTTGACTATGTCCGATTTCGAGTAATGAAAATAATAAATACGAATGATAAAATTACATAGACGGTGATCATTGCGAAAGATTACAAATTTTTCGCTTAAATATCCAAAACGACGTGGTGATACACATATCAAAGAATTAAATTTGCTCTAGCATATTCACGACCAGTAATATCACTTCACAATCAATTCCACGCTACGAGCAATATCATAAATAATACGTAACAATGAAATATCCCGATACTTAGCTTGAAATAATCTTTTTATAGCTAAAAATTATTTTATAAAAAGTATTATTTACAACCTGTTAAATTCCCATAAACAGATTCTCTCGTAATTCATAATTAGTGATTTCAATCGTTGTGAAATCCCAGTCCTTTTTTACATTAATAAATTTGATTAAAATTGGGAGCACTACCGATTTAAAATTTACGAGAGATAAGTGAGATATTTAAACTGGATACGGTGAAAATGTGTAAAAGTTGGTTAAAGGTATCGTTTAATTAGGTAAACATTTTTTCGAAAATTTCGTCAATCCAGCGATTTTAATAAACGTCTCGTCGGTAGGATACGTCAAAAGCTGTGGCCAACTAATTAGCCAATCAAACAGCTTATTAATTAGCGACCATACATCCCATACGATGACTGAGTAGTTATTAGCAGACGTTCGTGTTACTAATACCCGCGGGGAACATGAAATTCGACGTATTGCCTGCACTGCATCGATTTTCCATGGATTGATGTACGCTGAAGCAGGTTACCCGATTCCCTGTCAAAGTACATTAGTTAGATCGATTGAAATTAACGTTTAACACTTTTATTGTTATAAATTCATTATAGAGAAAGAGAATGATGTATTATCTCGTGTGACGGGGTTGAAATAAAGTTAAATATCGTCTGGGTCACGTATCGACGTATATATTATCGTTTATGCATTATTAATAATCGTAAACCAAGAAACTAACGTTTATAGAGTGATCGATGAAATTTTTGGTGGAACGATACGAATTGTTAGAAATCAAATTTTTCGTGTACGATACAGAGTTGGTATATAGAGAGAGATACAGAGTATAATCTCCGATTTTAACTAAACTTTGGTGTACAGTAGTTTTGTAAAAAATATTCGACACGTATTTTTTTTTATATCGGCAATCATTCGCAGTGAAGGCGTGAAAATCGCTTTCAAAGTTGAAGGTGGTAAATATATTTAGTTTAAAATATTTATTCGAAAACTATTAGAGACAGGAACAGTGTAAATTGACGAGCTTTGTATTCTTCAACAAAAAGTTTGAAAAATAAAAAATAAAGAATTTTCACTAAATGTACTTATTAACCTCATCTTTGAGGGTGATTTTCATCACTTCAATGTGGACCATTGCTGATAAAGAAAAATACGTGTCAAATATTTTTTTTACATCTATCATATAGCAAAGTTTCATTAATTTCGGTGATTATCACTCATACCCAATCAACGCTCGTTTGAACTTAAATGAAAATATTTTACAGCTGTATTATTTCGTTTATCTTCTATTTAGTTTCAGTTGGTTGAAATTAAATTTAGAATTAGAAACTGTACTTATTAACTGCATTTGCATCTTGAACATCTATTACAAAGACGAATTTGATTCGAGTTAAAAGTCGATCAAGCTGTGTCCACTGGGGATAAACTCTGTTCCCTAAATTTGCAATTTAGGTCGCATTACGTTGGAAACGTGCTTAACACTACGCGACTGCTACGGTCGAGGTGAAATACTTAACTTACAATTAGAACTCTAATTGCCTGCTATTAAGTGGACAAAACGCGACGTATTTCTGCATGTTCTAATTCGATGCAGCGAAAAATGTGGCACTTTCTTCACTATACAAAAAGATGCTTCAATGTTTAATGTAACATTGAAATACAAGTATATTCACTTGCAATACAGTATTCGTATTTTCAAATATAGCTTCAACTTCTAAGCAGAAATATGTCAGTTCAAGTATCGAATATTTTCTGCTCTCAATCTATAGGACACATATTTCATACATTGTAATTCAATGCAAAAATAAAAATGACACCTTAATCGCGAAAGTGTGGATTGAAGAATGACAAAACTCTGACCTTCTACATATTTTTCAAGGTAGACATTCACTTCTGAAAGCTGACTGCAAAGGAACAGAACATAATTAGTAGAGTTAAAATAGGCCACTTTAGAATCACACTCTCATTATTAACAGAAATTCCTAAGATATGTCTCACATTCCTGTCCAGATGATCCCAGAGCAGCTCAATGGGATTCTTCTTTGTTTTGAAGTGTGTTTTGGATCGTTATCTTGTTGAAATACGAATCCATGACCAATTTCGTGATATTTTAGAATTTCTTTATAACACTCTTTACTTAAAATACCGCCAATTTTCGCAAGATTTCCTATCATTGCCCCAGAAAAACATCCCCAGACTTGAATGCACCCTTCTCCGTGCTTAATTGTTTCTTCTGCACATTGACGAACGTAAATTCGTCATTTTAAGCCAAAAATTTCAAATTTAGATTCATCAGTCCGAAGCATAATACCTTGGCCTAATCTTAATTTCTTTACATTATCAATAGAGGCCCAATTGCTGACTGTATGCAGTATGGCAGAATTTTTTCTTCTGCACATCGACGGACGCAATCTCGGTTTTGAATGAAAAATTTCAAACTTGGATTCGTCAGTCCAAAGCACCTTGGCCCAATCTTCATTTGTTTATATCATCAATAGAGGCCCACTGTTTTTTATTTTAATTGCTGACTGTGTGCAGTATGGCAAACTCGGCATTTTAAACCAAAAATTTCAAAATGGATCGAAAAGACCTCTTCCTTGTCCTCATAAGTGTACATATCATCAGTAAAGGCCCGCTGTTATTTCGTTAACTGGTCCAAGCAAAAGTTTTCGCACCGCAATCCTCCCCATTAATTCCGATCCCTATCTCAACAGTTGCGTGTAAAAAAGAAAATTCTTGCCACACCGTACAAATTACCCGAGACAATCTGCAAAAAGCGAAAACCGTTGAACATACTACACAGACCGCTATACACTTGTTCCACGGGCTCGTCGTAACGAAGCGCTCCGCAGCGATCTAATATAAAATTCGTTCACACAAGCCGGTAAAAAGCGACAAAGGCGCGAGGTCTTGGTATCTGAGATAGCTCGTCGAGGGTGTCGCGCCGGCTCGCCAAGGGTAGCTCGACGCGAGACATCGAGGTTGGAGGGCCGTGGGGTTAGGTAGGGGGCAGAACGCGCGAAATAATCTCTCCTTTCCGCGAATAAAGTGGATGCGAAGGTGGGCCCTCGTTAGTTTCCGCTTGCCGTAACTCTTCGTGGCAAGATGCACGAGCCGGTATTATTCTTGGCCGGAATAGTGGATCGTTAGGTTTAATCGTGCGGGCGTTTTCGTCGCGACGAACGGCACAATCAGCCGCGAGTAATCCCGCGCTCGACCGAACTTCTCTCTCTCTCTCTCGCCTCTTCTTTTTCTCTCTCTTCTGTAGACGGTATAGAGGGGCAACAAAAAGAAGAAGAAGAAAAAAAATGTGATCAACGCGCGGTGGGGATAAAAGCGAGGGGAAAAATGCCTCTCGCCGCCATTCGTGTCTAATATACAAAGAGACCGATACAACGGAGCACTTTTCTGCAATTTCGAGGCCAAGGAGATTGCAACCGGCCCACAGTACACAATGCGCTACGTTTCGCCGTCTTCCTTCTCTCTCGACGTCGTACCGGATGATTTCTCGCACTTTCCATCCTGTCAACGTGTAAAGAGGAAAAATCGGCTGTTGCGAATGTTCCTCGTGTTCCGTGGATGTGCTACATCGGTAGCCCTGCGTCACGCTCGTTCACGGATCCTACAGCTAAAATAAGGAACGCGGGAACGACGAGACTCGCGACTGTAAATCTAGCGTTTCTCGTGTTTCCATTAAGCATGATGTGTTGTGGTAAAAATGCGCTCTCCGTTCGTGCAGTTTACGCGAATTAACGATAATGGAAAGGTCGCATCCTGCGGTTTCCACGGGAACATGCTTGATATTGTAACTTAAACTTTTACGCGTCGTTTGCCGGCAGAGGATAAGGCTTCTCTCACGGCAGTTCTTCGACTTCCTCTCGTTCGCGTGGAAACTGCTGAGAAGTGAAATGTTGGACGAGTTGTTGACCGCTTTTCCTCCTTTCAACCTGATAACATCACGTGCTCGAATTAGCTGGCAATGAGCGTTCGAGAATGAGAGAATTTGAAAATTTCGAGGTGAAAGATGTTTATTCGAAATTTGATCAGAAAACAATTAAACGAAATTAGAATGAAATTTTTGAGTTGCAATGTTGATACGAGTTATAACAGAGATAATAATGATTTTTGGTCGTTTGGTATTCAAAGGGTTAAAAGTAATTTTGAATTAAAATGTTTGATATCGTTCTTTTTCACTTGAATCTCGTAAAAATTCTTTTCTACGAAAATATCACTTTTGTTATACTAATTTATAGTGTATTATTTCATATTTATACTTATATTATATATAATGAAACGTTGAATTTATTTACGCGAGCGATATTTGATCAAACGTTCGTTTCACTTGCTACACAATTTCTCAAACGATTTTAATGTCTACTCATAGCGAGATAGACCTTATGAATAATGAATAATTCGTTATATTCGAGACGACGTTCTTCAAGCCTGAATAATAGATTACATTTGTAACGAGCAATTGTGATAGAATGGCTGTGGATTTCTTTATTAAACTTTTACGCACCCTTAGTGGATGGAATTACACCTCTTCAACTTGCTTCCTTCGATCAAGTTTCCTCCTCGCGTAGGAAGTCTCGTAAAGTTATAAGTTGAATAACTCGTCTTCGTCATTTTTAATTCCTCTTTAAACACTATCTAAATTATTTCGCGTTATTTTCAGAACGTGTATATTAATGCGTATTTCGATGCACGAGAAGAAAAACCAGTTCTCCATAAACAGCGATAGATCGCGTTTAATTATTTACACGTTCGCTATTAAAATGTTGAAAAAATTCGTACAAACTTATCAAACTTGTACGATCAACGGATAAAATTGCAGCCTTCTAACGTCATTTGTCGATTAACATTTTCTTCTTCGTACTGGTGAAGCCTCGTAACGTTAATCGCCTTTTTCACTTTTTAATTCGACGTGAGCTTTAAGCGATACATAAATTTCAAATTTACTCTGCTTAGAATGCTTGATCGCGCTTATTACCGGTAATTACCGCACCTTCTTCGTTGGATTACTTTATTCAGGCTGGAAACCTATTATTGGATAGAATAACACCTTTCTAACTCGGTGTCTTTCATAATCTTCCCTTCGATAAAGGAGGTAATCATATTTCTCATGATCCATTATGAACGAAATTATAATCTTTTACGAGCCTCTTACTTTTAGCTCTATGTATTTATCATATACATTAGCAGCAGTGTTATTCTGTTACTTGTTAAGATAATTAATGGAACTTATTGACGACAAAATCACAAAATCAATTTTCCATTTTCTCTTAACACTTGTTGTATAACTTTTAATATTTAAAAAAATTCTCAACAACTTTTCCGCTTTTCAAATCGACTATTAAACCGTGTAATTCACGGAATTTATCATCGATAAAATCGCGAATTCAATTGACAATTTTCTCTCAACATTTACTGTATAACAGTTAATATTTAAAAAAATTCTCGACAATTTTTCCGCTTTTCAATTGGACGATTAAACCGTGTCAGAGAGTTACTCACCGATATTTCCAGACGTATGCGGCTCGGAATCGAGCACATCGCGATACTGCGCGTACAGAGAGCGGTTTTTTTTCTACGCCCGGGAACGACGTATTGCGGTTAAAAAATGATGCGTCTGTTATCAGCAATTGACGCACCCTTTGATTCGCTCGCAGACGATAAAACTATTGTTCGTTCTTTGCACTTTGTAGAGAGCTAGCGTGGCGCGGGGGATACAGAATCGTATCGCGTCCGTTCAGTCGCGTGTCCCAATTCGTGGGATAGTCGGACGTATTTTAACGGAATTTGATGGAAGCTGGTTTCGACTCAGTCAATACGCTTTCGCCGCGTAATTAAAAGTTACTCCGCTTTATAAAAGCATACTCCTGTAGGAGTGTGTAAATTAAATCGCACGGAGATGCAGCAGCGTCGCGAACCAACGAACGAACGAACGGATTTTAGATTTAAATTTCGGAAACATTTTCTTTCCCTCTCTTTTTTTTTTTTCTATTCCACTAACGATATTGCCCGGGGACAAATTGAAAGAACGAGGTTTCTTTTTTTCTTTTTTTAATAAAACACGATTCCCTTCGTTTTGCGCGCGAAAGGTAAACTTCAGGTT
Organism: Habropoda laboriosa; assembly: GCF_001263275.1. Lineage (NCBI taxonomy): Eukaryota > Metazoa > Arthropoda > Insecta > Hymenoptera > Apidae > Habropoda > Habropoda laboriosa. The sequence goes on along the minus strand of NW_017100265.1, from coordinate 308,583 downwards.
GTATCCGCGAATTTTCGCCCGCCGGTTTTATGAAATGCGCCGCGGAAATTTTCGCAATTCGCGAAACGGTGTAACAGGAGAAGGGTAATTTTCTCCGGCGGAATTACGGAATGTAATTCTTTCACGCGAGCGTGGTTTTTCGAGGAAATAAAGGTTCCGAATTTTTGGTCGGGTTTGCGTTCCGGTATAGTGACGGTAACCATCGTACCGTTTGAACAGTGTGCAATTTACTCCACGTACAAACACACAGTTGTGTTTGATAAATTCTACAATTACATGTATTTAAATGTTTATTTTAATCTTCGATTAAATACATGAATTATTTAACATTGAAAACATGGTTATTGATAGAAGCTTTATCGAAAAATTGCAGCGCTTTAAACGAGAAAAAAGAACCGACGAATCTGAGTTCGGTGACCTTTTATGATTCCATTTATCGTCATTTCCCCTCTGAAAAAAATTACACTTTCATTTAAAAGATGCCAAATCTCATTGGCAAATTATTTTTTTATTTTTAATTAATTCTGTTTACATTCAGAAAATTCGAATCGTACCGTTGGCAAAGTGTAGAAAATGTTCACAGAGTTTTCGCAAATTTCTCTGTTAACCTTTAAAGGATAACCCTAATCGGGGATATGGGATTTTACGCGTCACTAAATCCTAACGAGGCTTGCAGTTTTAAAAAAGTGCCCCACGACTGCTCTGCATTTCCGTATCTGAGCGGGGCTCTGTCTGAAAAAGTTTCATAACTAAATTTCTAACGGGCGAGGAAGTTTATCGCGACGAGCGGCGTCAGCGTCAGTTCATTCCGATTATCAGCCGGACTTTTTTTTTTCTATTAAACCTCAAGTTTTTATCGAGTTACGTAAATGGTCCATAACAGAATACATTAAGTCATTATTGTAAGAAATGGAAGGACATCTCGGTTATTCAATTAAATATCGTACAGTTTCCTAGTGAAACTTTAAATTGACGCGAGCCACGTTCAACTATCACCGTGCTGGATTAAAAGGAGAGCTTTTAATCGAACGAGTGTTTTTAAATGGAACTTTTTAACACGCTCGATGGTGAACGTGTTTTACGATAACGCGATATTCGAAGTAATCAGAGCTCTAGAAATAATGTTCCATGTCAATATTTCCATATTAAAATACTTGAAATATTTGAACAAATAGCTTTTTATTGGATCACTGTTTAAGATCTATGCTCCAGTTTCTTTACGTTGCAAGTCAATATTTCCATATTAAAAACATTAAGTACTTTAACAAATAGCTTCGTTTTGGGTCACTCTGTAACACAAGGTGCTCCAGTTTCTGTCATTTCAAAATATAGTAACTATTTTAACAAGTAGTTTCGCGTTGGATCACCATATACGACCTCTGCTCCAGTTTCTGAATAGCACGCTTAATACAAACTTTACCATTTCAAAGAAATAAGTATAATATCCAAAGTGTATAAGAAAGGGAACAGAAAAGAATTGCACGAATACAAATGCAAGTTTCTTTACGATAACAACTTCGAGACTATTCGTCGTTCAACAAAGAGAAACTTAAATAACGAACTGTCGGTACTTCAAAAAAATTTAGCTCCCATCTCGCTCACGATCATACTTTAACAAACTTGTTAACCCCTTAACCTATGATTTCTTTTCTGACCGTGCATCTAAGTGTCAGCCATTTACTATTTCAGTACTGTATCAGGTAAGAAAGGAAAATATGTCACAGATTCGTTACATTTAGCCATCCTCAGTCTTACAAATTCAAACGAAAGTTAGGATTACTATTTTATATAACTATTTATCTCACTCTGCCACGAGTCTAACAAGACTTCAAGACTTCCATAAACAAATCTAATCCGAACAACAGAAGCTCCCGCAAACCAAATGCACACTATACATACTCCACCCTACCACATTCGATGTATCAAGAGTTACACACAATCGTTCAAGAATTCCCGTCAGTTTATCACGAACCGACCCCCGAACGTATCAACAAAACAGTCTCCCACACCCCAAGACAAGACCGCTCTCCTCCCCGGGCGCATTCACCAACCACCCTAGAAAGGACCGGCTATAAAACGATCGATCGAGTAGAAACGAAAGTGCGTTTATATATATACGCGCAAGGAACAAGCCTGCCGATAAATATCCCCGAATCCAAGCTAACGACCGTACACGCGTTAGCTACAAACAGGCCGAAATTCCAAGAGGACCCGTGTCACGGCTGCGCCGCTATCGTAGACGTCTGGTGGGAAAAAGAGCGGGGGAAGGAAAAGGGATAGGGAGCAGGTTTCGCGTGGATTTTGGGCGGGCACGTCTAATTGCGCCCGTTGATTTATCGGCCGCGAAGTGGTTTCGACCGTGGTCCCATGATAGAGGGGTGAACTGCCAAAACGTGTGACAAAGAGAAGATAAACGGTAAACGATGGCGTAAGTCGAAGAAGAGGAAGCTTATAGGGGAAGTCTTGCGCGCTCGTGTGTGCGATCTTACCGGTAGCCGTGTAAACCGTCGCGTCGGTGAATCATGGGTGTTGAGACGAGGCCGTGTAAACGCGTCTTCGTGGTAGCCCTCCGGGGCACTTAACAATTGCTTAAAATAACCAGAACCGCGCGCGGACCGTTCGGTGGAAATCGTTTTGTCGCTCGTTTTCTCGAGGCGAACGTCGTTGGATCGCGAGGAAGTACGAGAATGAGGAGGAAGACGGAGAGAAAGAAAGAAAGAAAGGCGGAATGGATGGAATCGCGTTTTAAAGCCAAAGGAGAAAAAAGGAAATGGCGAGAGGGTGGAGAGGTAAGGGAGTCCTCCAAGAGGATAAATAAACGCGAAACACGGCCCGATACCATGAGAGAAATGAGCGGAGCGCGGGGAATAAGCGGGAGGGTTCCAGGCTAACATGGTAAATGATGGAGGGAAATCGAGAGGGAAGAGCGAGGAAGGTAGAGAGTGAGTGAGGATCGTGAGTGGTAACGCATAACGTAGGACCCGCAGCTGCGGGAGGTCTGCGCTCATTTTAGGGAGCCCTTTACGAGAAGGAAAACAGTGTTACACGATATCACGTGAATATATTATTTCGACACCGGGCCCCGGTGTGTCTTCTTCTCTTCAACTCCGTGGCCCAGCCGGCTGTGATATATTAAAAGAAAATAGGCGTATTTAGTTTCGAGACAGTCATAGTGGGCGCGAGTGGCATTGTTTTGCCTTCTAACGCGTGCCGCTAAAAGCTGATGTTGCGTACCACCGTAGGGAGTCTGTGGTTTTTTTAACGGCGTTAGCAGACGTGAAAGGGAGAGAGAGAGAAATTTCAGTTCATTTCTGGATGTAGGGGCATGTGGTATAACGTTAAATTCATGGTGATCTCGAAAGAAAGAAATAAGCCGGAATAAGCGAGTACAGCTTTATGGAAAATCCCTCTGCGATAATAAGAGCTTTCTACAGTGGGGGGAAAGTAAGTACATATATACAAGAAGCAGCTTGGAGGACGATCTTGTGGATGCTACGCTGTCCGTGGCAACTGCATCGTGTCTCTGCTGCTTCTCTGAAATTGCATTAATTTATTTCTTCTGGCCGCTTCTTTTTTCTTCTTCCTCCTCCTCCTCTCCGAGCTTTTGCCAGCTGGTAAAATATATTAGCCACACGACACAGCCTGACACGGTAACTTACCCAGGATGATATTTTCCTCTCCTCGTCTTTTCAAGATACCGGGTGTAACATCGCGAGATTGCCGGTGTTGAACGAAGGAATCAATCGCCGGAATTAATTACATTCAGTCAGTTGGCGTTGTTCGTCGTTGATTACTCGAACGGTTAATGACGTTCCGGAATGTACGTGGGCACACGCCCCGGACAGGGACACGAAGTTATTGTTGTTTGTCGTCACAACAGCTTCGTCCATTTAATTATTCTGATTTAATTATCATCGCTCCGCTTCGGAATATTACTCCTCCTCCAGAGATGGCGGGTAACATGGAGGACGTCGTGCGATCCTCCGGCAGGATTACATTGCACAAGGCGAGTAGTTCTCTGGCTTGCATTTTCATAGAAACTGGATTACCGGCTGAAAGTTATTTAAGTTTTCGGTAACGACAGGAAATTTAACTTGCTTCGAAGTGCTCCCTTTAATATAGTCACCGTGCGTCGTCGAAGTATAGCGACGATGATGAATCACGTTTTACGAGTGAAATCAACTCGCGAACGAAACAAACATAACGGAACGAAGGAGTTGGGTGAAATAAGTTGTTTTACGAGGCTCGGTCACGTGCTTGTTTAACGTACTTGCGCGGATTTATCTTGTAATTTGCAGATTCTTTCGTGTATCTTGGTTTTTATTGTAGAATATTTTATAACGAGGACTTCGAAAAGATTTGAGTTTTGAAATTTTGCTGAAAACTTTCGTCCTTTTAGCTAATAGAAATGATCAAATAATGAATCTTGTAAGTGGCAAGCTTTTACATTTGAGAACCATTTTTTAAATATTCGATAAGTATGATTTTATCAATTTTGATGTGGTTGTTTATAACATAAAAATGAAAACGAATACACAAAAGTACTATGCCTTTTAAACATTTTAATGAGACGAAAGCGTAAAAATAAACATAGAAAGCGCTACACTTCCTTTAAACGTAATATGCATAATTAACATCTAAATTTTCCACACCTCATCGTTAGAAAAACCAGTTCGTACGAAACACACTGCAGAAACACGAGCCATTAACTTCAAAAGCTCTCTACACTACCTTAATTATTTCCTTTCAGACGTTGCAACCCAGATAACACCTAAATTACACGAATTAGTAAAATATTCGTGGCGCCAGCAATTTAACCTGCAAAATCATAAATCATCGACAATAATATTTCAGGAACATCGTAAAGGAGCTGGTAATTCGACACACAGTTGCTCCCAAAAATATTCGGACACTAACCAAACAACCATTAAACACGGCGCAGTCAAAATTATTCGTAATACTTTAAATACCATAGGGAGTCAGTTAAATATTAGTGAAAATTCATATTAAATATTTCCAATATTATGAATATAAGTAATGTGTACAATAAATATTCAAAATATTCACTTTTGCCAAGTGTCTAAATATCTCTGTAACATACTAATTACAATGTCATATACGAAAACGCATTAAACCAACAATACGTAATCCAAAGCTACAGCCTGAACGACGTTTCGTAACGAGAAAGCATCAACCCGATCCTTTCATAATTAACCGAAATACATCATTAAATAGAAACGCAAGCTTATGTAGTGTCCAAATATTTTTAGGAGTAGCTGTAGATCGTTACGCACTTTCTCTAGCATGACAAAACCGCCGTTCCATGGCTAATGTACATAAGCTTTGAGTAGGTACTATTTGCGTCGAGAACGTGCAGAAGCACTGTTTTCCTACGACTTCGTTCAGGATCATTATTTTTCTACCGTAACCGAGGCTATCAGTTTCGCGGATTTTACCTGTTTCTTCGTCGTTCCTGTGCCACGTTACAGGATCCCCAGCCGGGGGAATCACTCGAATCGTTTCTCCTCTTCGTCGTGCATATTAAAGGTCCGTTAAAGAATTGGTTACGCGACAGTATAACGAGGATTTCAGTAACCCCCGCGACTATTACTGGTTTCTTGCTGCTCCGCGGGGTTTTTAGCCGGTTTAAAGTGTTCCCCGTGAGAGGCAATGCCCCGCTACACGATAGTACAGGATTACGTGGCACAAAAGCGAACGCCTCGCCATGCATTTTCATGAAAACAGGATTACAGGCGAACTTATTTAACTTTTCAGTGATCGCGCGAGCAGCCGCCCCGCTCGTTCGTGCAAGCGTTTCCTTCCAGGGGTATTTCTCGTTTGAACCGTTGAAAAAATCGCTTTCTTTTTTCTTTCGCTGCAACTTTTATTAATGTTAGAAATGCCTGCTTTATTCTTGTATCGCGTGGTTCGTAGAAATGAAAAAACAAAGAGAAATTGAGAAGAATATTGCTGGAAATTTGAATGGAGTAGGATTACAATGCGTTCAATGTCATCACCGAAAATAAAATAACTATGTATAATAGAAATATTAGAAATACGTATTTTACTCTTATGCATCACGTGGTTCATGGAAATGAAGAAAAAATTGTTCGAAGAGAAAATTGCTGGAAATTCGAATTAAAATTTGAATGACAAGCACTCTCTCTTATTAACATTATATACGGACAAAAATAATTATGAATAATAGAAGAGCGGGAAAATTGAGAAAGATAAAGGCGACACGGTAAATTGTTAAGGTTTCAAGAGAAAATGTGGTAAATTGTACGTGAAACTTTAAACGAATTTTTCTCATAAACATATCCTTTAACTTGACGCTCTTTATATGTTGAGAATAATGAACTAAACAGACACACTTTTACTATTTCCATTAAGCCAACATTTGCAGCAGTTTTCCTAACTGTTTCTCAAACTAAAAAGCTTCTAAAAAATCTTTTCTCTCATGAAGTTACATTTTCTTCCAAATTGTGTCTCCACAGCTAGGTCTCATGCTTCATTTCGTTTATGAAATTTCAAAGTTCCAGGACGAAGTTTTACAATAACCAGAAAAAAGATCTGAAAATATCTCACTTCGTTAACGACAAAATAAGAATACAAGCCTCTGTCAGAAAAATTCCTTCACACTTTCATAAAATTTCCAAATATTTCTGCAAAAAGTTTCCCATTTTTCTTCTTTTTTTTAGTTTAAACCGTAGAAATCGGCAACTAAATTCCGCAGAATGCAACAAGACGGTACAAAATT
>NW_017100265.1:295305-301754 GCF_001263275.1 Habropoda laboriosa | reverse complement strand
GGAACATTTTCGGATAAGCAGTTACGGTAGATCGCGTGATAAAGTAACAACGCGAATATTTACGACGAAAGTGTAATTGGAAAAAAAAAAGGAAGAAGTTTAATTCGAGTCGTAGGAAACTCGCGGGAGAGGGTAATAGGGCAAGCTAGTTCCGTCCAATATTTTGTCAAACTCCATTGTGAAGTCTATTGTTGCAAAGGGCGCGGTAGAGAGTAACTAGAACAAACGATGTAATGAGATTTTTTTCAAGACGCTTTACTTTTTACCTGGAACGCAAAGTTTAAGTTGCTGGACGAAGGGTAGAAAGTAGGAGAGAGTTATGCAAATGTGTTTGTAATTCAACCGAAGTTTCTTTGGCAGTTTCTAAAAAGGGAGAAGTATAAATGGAAAGAATGAGGTTTCTTGCTTGCCTGAGTTATGAGAGATTTTATAAATGACATTCAGAGAAATACAACGTGGAATTAGAAACTTGGTACTAAGAAAGATCGTGGCATTTGAAAATAATCATTTTAACGTATTCTCAGGAAATGTTAATTTTTTAATTATTTCATTTCTATGAATAACGTTGTAAAAAACATGCACTGACATTGAGAAGAATAAAGAAAATTTAAATTATCATCTGACAGAATTTTTCAAGGAATACGCCAGTGAATAATATAAATTATGCGTGAACAATGAATAATGAAAAAATTAGCAATTTTATAATTATAAGTAGTATTGCTTGATTAAACAAAGGGAAAGACTCGAGCAACAGATAAAGAAACTCAATGGAGATTACAACTGAATTGTTCGCAATTTAATTAACATATCTCGCAACCTTCTTAAAAAACATTCATTACAGCGACTAAAGCAAGCTTCACTTAGTACTTCTTAAAAATGTTCTTTGAACAGAAAATAGAAAGTTTACTTTGACGTACAACGAAAGAGAGGAGGGAAATGCGAGAACTATGTTCGCCGAAACTTTTATCAAAGTCCTTCGAAATTTGCGGAGTTTGCTCGAGTGATTGAAAGAAATTCTACTAGTTAATTAGTCAGTATTTTTAAGAAGCTTTTAAAGGTCACCAAGCTTAAATGCAACGTTTCATATCGATCTGCATCTACACAATTAAATTTTCCTTTGCTCTCCTCGTTTTTCTTCGCATCAGTTAGACGTCGAACAGCCTGTGTTGTTTCAGTTTGGCTTTGACGAAGCCAAGTAAGTTAAGTATTTTGTCGTGATTCAGATTTCCTTTAACCCTTTCATTACTAATGGCAGCTTTTTGCTGCACTTCCACATCTTTTAATTTCATCCTTACACACTTCCACCTTAATTTAATAAGGCGAATTTTAAAACGATACGGCCAAAATAACTATTAAAATCTGCCGTAGCGAAAGGGTTAAGAGAGGGTTCCAGTTTGTATAGATTTGTACAACCTTGCTCCATCATGCGAAGAGAGTAACAGATCACCTAACACTGGCCTGCCCAAAGTACAGCTTCCTCCGCAACAAACTTTTCTCTCGTCTCAAAAACAACCTTACGTTGCAACGAGCAAAATTTCTACGCAGACACGATTCCCGTAAAGATACCACCAATTCACGAAATATTCGGACACGAGTATACTACAAATGGCTCTGCGACATTCGATGTCCATCTGGAAGTTACAGGTTGCACGGAAAAATCGCCTTCCGGCATACATAGTACGTCCTGTCGTAAAAGTGTCTTCACCGTCGAGAGCTGCTGGTATTATGCTCACGAATCGTGCCAAAGTGTCGCGATAAAGCTAAAAAATACAAATGAGATTCGCATCGTCTGAGTACGCGGAGACGCTACTTTGTTCATTGTACAGTGGCAGTAACAGCTTCTCGCGACAAAACGATCCTGCCTCCGGTGAAATCTTCTTCTCTCACAGCCTCTGGTGACGATTTCGTGTTCCACCGTTTCTGTTCAAGTTTTATTGCGATTACGCCGGCGAACATATCTTCGGTGGAATCGAGTGCAAGCAGAATCTTCGGTAAATAGGTACGACGCTGCGTGGGAAGTATCGACTAAATAGATCTTGCAAGATCTTGTTAGGATTTGTTGGATTCTTGGTGGACTTGGAAGCGTCGTTCTGTGAAAAGTTAGTCGTTTGTGGAATATTCGTAAGTAAAATAAAATCTTTCGTTGTAACTTTTAACGAGTGTACCTTTTCGAAATTTGAAATTTGGGTTGGAAATATTTCTGAATTTATTTTACTTTTGGCGTGAAAGAATGAAATATTTTCTTTCGCTCTTCGTATATCGCTGTTCTTTCTATTCTATTGTAAAGATGCAAGTCACAGTATTATGAATAAATGGGAAACTTCTTTCTATAGGCTTAGGAGATAATTATAAAAAAATTAAATTGATCATTTTTAGTATATCTGGTTGAAAAAAATTGGAGCGTTAAGGGGTTAACCCTTTCGAATAAAAATTGATCTCAATTTAGTGTCCATTACAGACGCGATGATCGACAGATAAACAAAAAATTCTTCAAAAAATATATTCGGTCACGAAAGGGTTAACCCTTCGCTGTTTCGTTTGCCTTTATTTTAATATTTCGACATCTATTAGGTGTAGAAATGAATTCTTTCCGACTTTTAGGGTACAATCGAAGTTTTATTTAAAACGAATCAAGATAGATCAACGATCGAAATAATTTCCATTATCGCTAACGACCTTTTGCCATTTTTCTGGCAGCTTGAAAATACCATCGCGACAGAAACTCGGTTGCTTTGAATTAATTATGCGAAGCCAGTTCACTTCTACACCTAATACATTACAATACGTAATTACAATAATTACTTTTAAAGTATCATAAACTACCATCGCGAAGTACATTCTTCGCTCAAAAAATTTACTAATTTAATCTAAAAGAACAGTAATATCTCCACCATTTCCAATTACACAAAGACTAAAACGACATGTACATTCACACATACACCCACACACTTCACTCTACTCGTATCGTAATCTCCCATTCATCGAACAATACACAAACCAAAAAGAAAAAAAATATTCAGTATTATTCACTGACAATCTACCTGTCCGGTTTCTCGCAATTTCATTCCTCCAAAAAAGGAGCATCAATCTGGACGATTCAATCCACCCTCTACCATTGTCACATTAGAATCGATAATTCATTTCAATACTTGGGGTATTCCAATGAAATCGTACGTACCATCGTCCCCGTCGAATAGCATCAGACCACGTGACGGCTGCGTTCTAAGAACAAAATGGGTAAAATGAAAGAAAAAAAGGAAGCGGTAGGTAGGAAAAAGAAAAGGGGTAGAGAAAAGGCTCGATGATCGAATGCTTGTACAGGAGAAGTTATTGCCGTGGCGGTAATGAAGCCAGAGGCATGGAAGACAAGCGGGCGGTGTCTGTTTGGAAAGAAAACACTTATTAGCAGGGTGGATGGTGGTTCTGGCGAGGGCTGAATTTAAATCGGTACACGTGGCGGCTCTGTGACGATGGCAAAATGTAGAAAAGGAGAACCGTGGTGTCGAGCACGCGAAACGTCGGCGTAGAAGCGAACGACAGAACGGTTGGACCTCTGCTACTCGTCGGTGAGTGCAAATCCAAGCGGACCCAGGGGATCTATTTTAATTATGCCCGGAGAAAATTTGCAAGAAAAATATATCGTAGCCGTGTGCTTATTTGCGCCGCACGGGGAAATAAACGGGTGACTCATGACGGTAATAAAGACGACGGAAGAGGAGGAATCTCTCGTTCACGGCGCGGCAGAGGGAACTTTGAAAATCGAATCGTCCGCCCGGGCTCTCGATGTTCTCGCGATACTCTTTACACGCCCCAGGATTGCGTTCCTTTAATGACAATCGAATTAGAGGGTTAACTCGATCATGCCCGTGCTGCAGAGAATCTATTTTAACTGTGCGGCGAGAGAGCTCCAAGGAAAATATCCTCGTCCTTCTTCTTCCTAACAAGAGGAGCGTCGGTTCGTTTCCTCGCTGACGCGCTTCTTTTTCGTTTTCACTGCGGAGAGAGAGTGAGAGAGTAACTGTACTTTCGTTTATGGAGTGTTCGGACGGGGAATCTTTTACTGTAATTTTCGCCGAGTGTTCTGTTTTTCTTTTTTTTTTTTTTTTGGTTGAAATTGAGGTTGAAAATGTTTCTGAATTTGTTTGATTTTTGGTGTGAAGGAAGGAAATTTTAAAAATTAGATGTTTGTGAAATTAATAAAAGATTATATTCTAATTACAGAATTGAGATTAGATTAGTTAGGGACATTGAAGGTGTTTTTCTGTTACTTTTGTAAAATTCATAGTTTCGTAGTTCAAGTAATTTAAACGATGTAAGAAGTACTGGAAATATTGTCCACTGTTGCAGTATTAAGGAAGAATAGAAAAGTGGTTATTGTTAACTATTCGTAAAGAAATCTCCTATCGTAACAACTACTGGCCATGCAAACGAGCCAGAGGGACCACTCGAATTACAAATGACATTGAGTATACCGATCTTTCAATTTAAAGAATTATTTATCCATACACGTAAGTTTGATATTAGAAAAGTTACCTTAAAAAATTACTCGCAGTCATAATTAAAAAAATATCAAATGAGCTGATATAATTATTCATATATAGCTGTAATTAATAAATGTACTCGTCAAATTGTTTACAGAATAATTGAACAAATATGAAACGACCGAATTGAAATATTCGTTGAAACAAAAACGTTTTAATATTGCTGGAAATCAGGGAATCGTTTTTAAAATTGTAGCTACGATTTCAATGGGAAACGTGATTAACGTGGTTATTTCAATTCTCTTCTTTATCCTTAGCTTCGTTATAATACGTTTGCTTTTATTGTCACAGGTATAACGAGTAGGTATAAATAATTCAGTTGATTATAGTTCTCGTTGCGTAAGTTTTGCGTGCGTACCATGTCGACGAAATTCAACGCCATACTGAAATCAATATTACATGCTCTGTATAACGGAATGATGTTGGTGTATCGCAGTAATGATGTTCCGATAGCGTACCGTGCTTCGGAGCTGAACTTTTTCAGCTATTATGAATACCGTTACGGATTAAATTCCCTTGTTACCGCAAACAGATCTTAACAAACAGGCTATACGGAAAGTATAATGTATCTCGTTTTTAAATTGTTATTTATTCTGTGGGGAATTCGTATTATTAACGACAAATTTAAGAATACAGAGATACTTTCGTTTGTATTGTTTATATACGTCTGTTTAGTATTGTATTCGTTTGGTTTTACGAATTGGAATATTAATATTTTCAAGGAATAAATTAGCTTTAGTCAAATTTAAACGTGGTATTAAGAGTACCTCAATTGCTGCAAATTTTAGATGGATGATGTATAGGAAAATTAGGTAAACTATTATTGTCTGTACTTAAGTAAAATAGCACTTGAGAAAATTATGAAGTAATACATATATTACTTTTTAGTAAAAGGGGATATTTTTCTGTTTACATATACTAATTGTTCATTTTTCTCCATCGATAATTGCCTTATAGAGATACTTTCTTCAAAATAACAATTTAAACAATTTTACTTTTATACAGTAATTTTGTAGTCTTATAATATTATACTTTTGAACGATTTTACTTTTATACAGTAATATTGTAGTTTTGTAATATTATACTTTTGAACTATTTTTCTTTTATATACAGGGTGTCTGTTTTATCTCAATACAGCGAAATACCTTTTAAGGAAGTAATGTTAGGAAAAAAAATGTTTTAACAAAAGTTGTTTGGTACGGAGGGGGATATTATGTGGTATAAATATTTTTTTGGTACCGGGTACGGTGGGGGAGATTTCAAAGTCAGTTTAATTTATTTAAGTGGAATGCTATATATTTTTTATACATAATATGATAGTGTATGTTAAGACGAGTCCAACGAGGTGCGAACAAAGTCGCAACTGTTTATTCGAGTTGTAACTCTCAGAGACTTGAGCGATGCTCTCAGACAGTCACTCTCAGACGTAGTGTCTACTCGCGAGCAATTCGCGATAGTTTTACTCTTAAAAAGACAGTGTAACGATTTGAATTTAAAAGGGGCGCGTCTTTTTACCGTGATCGGCGTGCGTCCGCCGAGCGGCGTTGGAAGCGGCGATCGCGCATGCGTCGAGCGAAAAGAAGTATGGCGTATTGTGTTGTATTAAGATCACGTGCGTGGCGTTTGTTCTCGATTTTGCCAGTAAAAGTAATATAAAATCAGAAAATCCTTTTCCCGCTAACTCTCTTCTGTGCGCGGACAGACAGCTAGCTTATGTTTCCTATGTTTGGCTCGCAAAAAATACCACGAATTCTAAGAAGTTAAGAAGTCACGAACGTCGCTTATACTGCGCGATTAGTCTTTAGGGAATACAGTGCTCGTTTTCGATTATACGCGGATATTTTTTTGAAAAATTTTTACGTTCGTTACGAATCAATTTACACATTTATCATATATTCACAATTTTCT
>NW_017100265.1:291524-294998 GCF_001263275.1 Habropoda laboriosa | reverse complement strand
CGTGTAACAAGGAGCAGAAATCGGGCAGATCGTCACGTACGCAGTTAGTGCTTACGGGCCTACCGAACGAGTGCGTCGACGAACGACGTTTGTACCGTGCTATCATAGTCTTGTGGAAAATTCAGTGCTCCCTCGAATAAAGCGGTTTCGATTATACGCGGATTTCCAATCAATTTACGTACTTAGCGTATTCGTTCGTGTGAATTAAGTGCCGCTGCATACAAGAAGCTAGTGCACCGAATTCAAGTACACAACGAACAGCTCAGCTTGGGAGAAAAATGAAACGAGATACATGTTTCTGCGAGCTACACAGCTACAGTTTCAATGAGAGCCTACGTATAGCTTATATATTTATAATATTACACTTTTGACTATTTTACTTTTATATAGTAATTTAAAAAGAAATTCAACTTTATACATTAATAAAAGAAGCAATTCCATAAATTTCACATTTCTCAAAATCAATCCTTAAATTAACATCCAAACATTTTTCATCAACTACCTACGTATCACAGCACAACTGACAACTGTATCTAAATAAAGCTCTACCTACCTACGTGAAACACTTGACGCATTGCCGAAAGTAAAACAGAGCAACCGTTTCCGCTTTAAAAGAACGAAAAGTATTCAGCATTGTCCATTAATCACCGGCAGATAATTAAATTGGGATAGCTTAAGATTTCGGTGCCTCCAAAGGATTCCCATAGGAGCGACCAGAACTGGCTTGGAGAATTCGATAAGAGGAGCCCACAGGATTTCGGAGAGGGTGTACAATAGTGAAGGACGCTCTCGACTGTAAAATAATTAAGCTCCACGAAGCCCCTAATCGTTTCTGATCTTCTTCCGACGAGTCGATTGCCGTTCATTCGATTAATCGCGAAGAATTCAATTGTCCAGTCTCGAACTTTTCTGCTTAGCTACGGGTTATAGGTATACGTCGACGTTCACAGTTTCCACGTCGCGAAAGGACATCAAAGAAAAATCTGCATCCTTTGATTTCTCATAAAAAATTTACACCGCTTGATGAATAGCTCTGTGAACGAATCGAGTTCTAATTTTTTGAGCATCAGTGTTGTTCGTATGCTTGAACAATATCGCGACATTTTACTCGAAGCGAGTAATATTTGAAATTTTGCTACACCGAGCAGATTTATGGTTCGAACGTGACTGTCCGTTGTTTTCGAGATTAAGGGTCTGCTGCTCTTTCTTTTTCGCATTTGCAATTTTTAGCTGTCGGTTATTTATGGAGGGAAAGTCTTGAAGTTTCTTGGCTTTTGGTGTTACAACTGACAACGCAGATTGATGGAAGAAACAATAACTCATAAATCACATTAATTGTAAGTTGGTTATACTGAATTTCTTCTAACTCTGGAGAACATAGAAATTTTCGAAAATTTTCTCGAATTATCACATAAAACGATAACAATATCCTTCGATAAATGATCAGTATCTACTGTGATTTTATCTCCAATCACAAAGTTCGCCAATATTTTATTCCTATTTTCGAAGAAATCATTTACCTTCGAGTGTAACATTCTTTTCGTCTCACGGAAGAACCGTCTCGAAAGGGAATTATTTCCCCGAAATGAACAATATCCTTCGATAAATGATCGATACTGTGATTTTACCTTCAATCACAAAGTTCGCCAATATTTTATTCCGCAAAAATTCCAATTTTTCGAAGAAATCATTCGCCTTCGAGCGTAACATTCTTTTCGTCTCGAAAGGGAATTATTTCCCCGAAATCAACGATCACCTGTCAAACAATAACTCAAGCGTGAAAGGTCCGCGATTACGTGGCGCACATAGTGCGACAGCTTTTGCTAATTAAAGCTCATTACACGCCCTCCGGTTGAAAGACAATCTGTCAAAACGGTTAACGTAGCAAACGTCAAAAGGGAAGTTTCGATCCTTCCCCGTGTCCCTTCCCCACCTACTCTTTCAATGGGCTCGGCTCAGCTCGCAGCCCTCCATCTCTGCGAACACGTTAAGCTCGCGAACTCGAAGGTTTTTGCGAGACACTCTTCAATTTATTATTACCCGGCAGAGAGAGAGCCGTGCCACCTTCTTTCCTGGGGACTACTTTCGAGATCCTCCTTCGCTTCTCCTCAGCTTTCCCAGATACACGCACACACTACCGGCTCCCTTGTTACTTCCATTTTATCGTTATTCCCTGTTCGCAAGCTGCGCCGACCCGATGCCAGATGATGCGGAGGGTGGAAGGTAATTCCTCGCGGGATCGGCCAGAGGGTTCGGACTCTTTGTACAAACTTTGCGCAAATAAAGCCGTACAATAAATTTTTTTAAATTGATGAGCCGCCGCTTCGTCTATTACCTTTGATTTAACGTTCTCGGGCGTGAATTCGGGCAAATATCGTTTGGAAAGTTGAAAGAATTGCGTGCCATTTTTCACTTTCGGTGTTTCGGGAAGGATTACTTACGGGCGGTAGGAGTTATCTCGTGGATAAACTGGAAGTTATGTTAATTGTACGATGGATCACAGTTTTCGTCAGTGTTTTGATTTTTTTGACAACTGTTTACGCAGTTTTAGGAGGTCGATGTTTTGAAGCAGCAGTGCTTGTTTATCTTTGTATAACAAAAGGATATTTACTCGTGTGATACGTCAAATAATTGTAGAATTAGTAAAATTCGAGAGAATAAATTCACGAGGTATAAAAAGTGGATTTTAAATATGCAGAGAACGTCGGATAAATACGAGATGAATTTTAATTAAGCAATCAGAGCTCTCGTGGGATTATTCAATCGTTACAGAATAAGTACATACGCCTCTCTCGAAAAATATCTATTTTTGTTTAACTCAAACTCATATAGGTACTTACCACTGTTTTACTACCTAAATTTTGCTACCTAAAAAAAACACATCGATAACAAATCAACCCTTTGCCTTACGATTTTTTAGTCGCTATGTATGTTAGCCTCTGTTTCAATAGAGTGTTAAATAAAAAGAAATCAAAACATCCTAGATGTAATTGTCAGCTTTAAATGGAATCTGAACTGAGAGCAAAAATACAAATTTAATAGACACATATATCTTCGTTTGTCGTTAGTAGAGTGCGACGTCAAGTGAACATTTCAACTAAAACATGAGATCTAATTTCTCTCCAACAAAGCAGGTAAAAAGAAAATGATCCAGCATCTTCCGTTTATCCGTGTACATCGAATACCTCATTCCTCGTTCTTGCCATTGAATCGTGCTCTACACTCGATACACCTTCAAGCGAAGCTTCCGTCCTCTTTTCACGTGCCACCCTTTATCCACTTTGTTCTCCGGATTGGTACGGGCACATCGTTTCCTCGTCGGTTCCCTTCAATCCGATTCCTCCTTCCTCGGCCAATTTTTCGGCCCTGATCAGAAAGGACCACCCTCCCTCCCACCCCTGTTCGAGACATTTTTTCCTGAACGAATTAGCAAAGATTCGCTGCTCGAATTCCTCGGCATCCGGCCAGTCCTTT
>NW_017100265.1:263168-291495 GCF_001263275.1 Habropoda laboriosa | reverse complement strand
TGGCCGGAGAAGAGAAAAATGTCCCTCGATTCGTTTAATTGTGACGTCTAGCGAGATAAGGAACCCGATAATGGTGATTGATGCCACGCCACGATTCTGCAGCCCCTTTTCCTCTCTCTCTCTCTCCTCGAAAAGAAGAGAGCCTGCGAACTGCTGCTGCTGCTGCCTACTCTTCACAGTCACTCGCACAATTTTCCATCTCCTGTTGTTTTCCTTCTCTAACCCCTCACCCTTTCGTTTTTTTCTCCTCTTTATTTCCTTTTTCCTCCCGTTTTACGAAACGTCGGATCAGAAATATTTTCGAACGATAGGGGTTGCGAACGACGCGCCCGGACGGACGATATATTTTCTTGCGCGCGAACGTTTCTAAATAAATATACGCGAAGAGACTATGCAAATACAAATATCGACGAAGCGATAAATTCAGCGTAAAGCTTTGGCCGGCGCGGCGTTCCAACGTGAAGGCCGATCCTGCAACCCCGTCGTCGATCGCGAAAATATTGTCTCGGAGGGAAATTCTCCTTCTCGAGGTCGTTTCGAATCGGTCAGCCAAGCCTGTAAGAACGTAAACGTTCCACCTTCCCTCCGTCCTCCTCCTCTACCTTTGTCCCTCCTTCCAGCCGCGCTTTGCCGCCGTTTAATTGATTCCATTATTTTCTATCGGGGATCGAATGAATTTCACAAAAGCGACCGCGGAGCAATCGAAAGTAAGAGTTCTTCGGTCGCTGCGTTTAGCGCGATTCGATTAATTGATTTGCCCGGGCGATGCACTTGACTCTCAAAGCAACTTTAATATTCATTCTTCATTAGAATGCGAACCGGGGAAACCGATAACAACGTGGGCACAAAGGGCCGCGTATTGTTTAATAGATTTAATTGAAACTACTTTTCCCAACCAGGGGAGAAACCGAGCTTCCGGATATTTTGTTTGCAACGATAGGACCGTTTTTTTTTTTGCACGTAATTGGAAGAGCTGTGCGTGTTTTCTTTTTTTTTTTCAACGGCGAAATCGTAAAACTGCCTTTGTCGAATCGAACCGGAAAAGAAAGATTTCTTGTTCGGATAATTACAAATTTTTTCCGGCTTAACGAGCATCGCTCTTTTCACGTGGTTTCGTTACACGTTCATTAAAAATATTCATTATTTCGACCGTGTAATAGTGCCTTTGATAATGCACGGAGAAAATTTGCGAACTCTTTTTGTGCGGATGTGTTTCGGTATTTTCGGATGCTTCGGTGTTTTCTCTGGAAAAGGGACCTCTTCTAAATGTTTATCATCCTCTGCTTTTAGTTTTGAGTAATATATCGTTGGAACTTCGGCTCTTTGTTTCACAGTTTTGCAAGGTATAAGCCTAATTAGAATTTTGAAGTGAGTTGTACGTTTTAGTAAAACAGTGGAAGTGAAAAAATGCTCGTTTTTACTTTACGGTGAAGAAACATACAAATTAACCCTTTACATACTAAATAGCAATACACACTAAGTCGTAACAGAATAAATAGACCTATGTCACGTAAAACGAAAACTTTGAGTTCAATAGTGTATTCTACCAGCAAACCGACGATTCCTTCCAACTAACCCCAGAATACAGAATAAACTTTTCTAAAACACTTCTTACAAATCACAACAGAATAAACAAACAATTTTCGTGCTAAATTAAATTATCTACTTTAGACCTATTTATCTCAATAAAAGAAAAACAGTAATTAAATCAAAAACTGTATTTTACCAACAAACTGATCCCAGTATTGTTAGTATTTCTCACGATTCCACCGAAATATTAAGAATCTCCAAGAAACCAACTACTTCGTCTCTCCAAAGGAAACCAGTCGCCTCTTGTTCGAAAGCACTCCAGTTGTCCAAGGAGCAGCGCTCGCACTCGCTCTATACACGTATTGCGTAAAGTCAAACAAAACGTGCTCAAGATCGAGGCGCGTATTCATTCATTCCAAGAAGAGAACCCAGCAGCAGCAGCAGCGAGAGGAGTCTGTTGACGCGACGCTTCCTATCCATAAATGAATGGAAATGATTTCGGGGGTTCGAGGAGAAGTGAAATAGCCGAAGAACAGTGTGGAACGCGAGAGCCCAGGTATACAGAAGTGTCGCGTGAGTAAATCGCAGGACAATATAATCGACGCTCCGGTGTGCAGCTCAGTTGGGAGCTAAGAGCAACAAAAGATCGCGGACAAAAGAGGACAACGAGAGAAGGCACGGGTTCTAGAGAGACAGAGGAAAAAGGCAGGCAGCAGCGTGAGCGTATAAAGACGTGGAACGAGGACGTAGGACGTGGAAGAATCGCGAAGGATACGAAATTGGACAAACTGGTGGGTATAAAGAGGAACCCGCATATCGCTTCGAGTCATCGAAGAATTTGGCTCGCTACAGCCAAGCCAGTTTCATGGCCGAGCAGAGGCTAGCTTGGCGGACATTTCACGTGCCCGTTCTCTGTATATTCGTGTTTGTTATTTAGGGTTAAATTGTCGAGCCAAGAAACTCCCAGCAATTTCCTTCCTCCCCCTTCTCTCGACAGAAGCTCGAGCATCTCTTCGTTACGCTCGTTCTATTTCGATAAATCGCCGGGGAACGAGCTTTTCCAGCGTGCTTCATGGGGTATCCAGGCTAATTCGAAATAACGACGGACATCCAGTCGCGTCCCGCGCAAGAATACGCAATCAACCGTGATTGAAGTGACGAAGAGAGATCTCGGGAAAGGAATCGGTACGTCATGGGGCAACACTCGGAAGGAGATCGTGGGACGTCGTTTGTCGCGAGGAAAATTACTTGCTCGTGGAATCGAGTGCTGGCCAATTACGAGACGTCGCGTAGTGTTTTTTTTTTCTTCTTTTTTTTCGTCGAGGACATCGACGTGTTAGCGAAGGACAATCCTTGTAACGTAGAAAGGAACATCGCTGGATGTTTATTTTGTAACGTGAAATATTGGAATGCGGAGTGATGCCGAATCGAAGATTTGAGGTATTAAAAGGTATTAAAAGAGGATATTTCCCTGGAAAATATAGGGGAACGTTAGAGATTATGAAACGCCCTAACAACGTCAATAAGGATGTAGAACACCGGTTGAACCCAATGTACAGCTCTCCCCTCCCAGTTTTTTTTAACCCTTGTACAGTCTTCGGATTTTTTTCGATCCATCGTCCTCTTATTTTTTTAATAACTTTTGCAGTTATCAAGCTTTTATTTTCTTAACGTCATGTTAGAAGCTTATTGTCTAGGTTCGCATAGCGTGCTGGTAACAAAAATTGTTACACGTAAGGTCTTTGGGTCTTTTTTGACCCAAGAGTTGTAAGAAGACCTTTGGGTCAGAAATGACCCAAAGACCTTAAGTCTATAGTCGAACGAAAGAACGCACTAGAGTTGACAGTGAACAGGAACAGTTAAATAATGCACCTTCGCTAGACACACGTCACTGTCAGCGAAATTCTTCAAATAGTGAGTTCAAAAGAATTCCTATGGTTAATCAATCAAATCGAGATCTCACAAGCACGGGCTATCAGAAGTCACTTAGAAACCGCCGTCATTGTTTCAAAACGCCACAAGCAACGCCGCTCAAAGGGACAAACGAGCAACCGTAAGATGTATCGAAAAACAAGGTGTATACGACGATAAATAATTTTTGAAGAATTTTCGACACAAAGGAAATAGATCTAATTTAAAGTACTCTTCGATTTACGGATTCGAGGAACTCCCTCGCTTTAGGAGCACTAGGATTATTACGACGGAACGTGTTCGATGTTCCTTCGGTTAAATCCAACGACGGATGGAAAGACACGGGATTAAACAGGCGTATACACACCCGATGCCACTTTAACGAAGCGGTAATTTCGCCCGACCGTGACTATATTAACAAAATTCTGCCGTTCATTACGCTAATGAATACAAAATCGATTGATACGTGTATATCCATAATTAACCGAAACCAACTCAATTTCGAAGTTGGTCCGTCGCGGGACGGACTCATTCAATTATCGACAGGCCATAAACTCGCGCGAGCCCTATCGTTGTGTACGGCGTAATTCCATAAATTCGATAGTTGCAAAATACAGCTGATACTGTTAATCACGACGATCTGGATTAAAACAACACGCCTATTCCCCCTCCCGGCAAACGTGACGAACGGAACGCGAAGAAGAGACCGTCGCTGGCTGCGACTGACGATCGGACGAGCAGACGAAAAAAGAAGCGGAAATGCAGGCACGTCGAGTGTTTACATGAGAGATAACGAAACTAACGAGCCTAATCCAATTTGAAAGAACCCCTGCCTTGGCCCCGGGTTAGATAAAGGGTATAGCATAGAGAGAGAATGAAAGAGGAAGAAAAGAAGAAGATGGTTTAGCTTGCTTTTTCCCCTCAGACACTTTCCCGCTGCAGTCGAATTTCATTCGGTAGCTTTTCTAATTCACGGGAAACGGTCCTTGTTTTCCAGCCAGCGTGTCGTCTCTTTTACGACGTCTAAGGTCGTTTTCGTCTATTCAACTTCCAATTGGATCCGGTAATTGCCGCTAAAATTATCTTCCAACCCGCCTCTACTCCGTCCGCCTCTCTCCATTCCTTCGGCTCGCTCTTCGAACAGAACGATTCCGCACCTGAAATCTTGTACACTACTCTCTCTCCCTCTTTTATTTTTCTGTCTCATCGCCTACTATTTTTAATCGACTCTCGTGTCTCTGGGTTCTACTATTTCGAGACCGGTAGTTTAAATCGTAGATTGGCAGAAATAGTTCGTCAGTCTAATCGATACTTTGATTCGTCGAATAAATTGCGTATTATACTTTGTTTCTGAAACTTCAGGTTAATTTAGGTTACAAATGTTTTACCATAAATATAGATTCTTTGTATATTAAATAATAGGATGTGTAGGTACAAAAATTTATCTCTATTTGGTATCCATTGTAGACAGACGGATAAATAAATAAGGTCGCGAAAGGGTTAAATGGCATCGTCGGTTTGGTAAGAGTGACAAATCTCCAAAATCATTCATTTCTGCGAAAAATAATTCTAAAAGTGCGCTATTTTTATTTGAAAGGGTGTCTAAAATTAACCCTTTTTTGAATAGTAAGGAATACGCATAAAGGATATTTTATTAGAGACCCATAAAACCCAAAGACTGCTAGCTAAATTGCAAAAGAAAAAAGATTCTTTCATTGGATTCCAATTCTTCCTCGATCTTTTCTCAAAAAATTTTCCCGAAATTATCACCTCCGTCGCGACTTTCCACCATTTCTAAGCTTAATTCGATCCAGAAACTTGTAAGTTGGCCACGAAGAAATGAAGTGAATGGTCGAAGGAAGAACGAGGAAAGTTCAGCCTCGGCGATCAAACGTGGGCCGCAATTAGAAGCGGCTAATTGTAAGTAAGCGACGAAAAGCGGCGCGGCCGAACAGCTTCGATCCTCTCCGCTGGTCGACGACGGTGTACGCAGGCAATAAAGTAGTTAAACTAAGTAACTTGTTGGACCGGGGCTGAGAGTATCTCAAACTATCCAATTACCGTTCAAAGATTCAAATTACGCGTACTTGTACGGAAACGGAAATTTGTTCAACTGGTCGAGCTTCGTTTCGCAGTCCGGCCAGATGGAGTGTGCTCTTCTATTTGTTAGGCCCCTATTGACTCGAAAGTATACGCCGGCAAGTTTCGTGATAGGCAGACAGAAATCTGTACGTGTGATTGGAGCGAAGATCATTAGGAACATTAAGCGCACTTATTAACGTGCAAAAAGAGTAATTTATGTCACAGATACTTCGAATGCTGAAGAAAAGGACGATGTTGAGGAATAAGTAGCTTAGAATAAGTTACCTTTCTCAGTGTATCATTGAAGTGAAGATCATTGTGAATATTAGGCGCACTTATTAAAGTGCAAAGAAAGTAATTTAAGTCAAGGTACTTTGGATACTGAAGAAAAAGAGGCTGTTGAGGAATAAGTAGGCTAAAAAAAGTTGAGAAATTTTTTCTGGGTTTCTTTATTATTGTATGATTGAAGTGAAGATTAAGGACACTTGTTAAAGTGCAAAAAGAGTAATTCGAGTCACAGATACTTCAGATGCTGAAGAAAAAGATTGTGTTGAAGAATAAGTAGCTTACAAGCACACCCTACAGCTGTTCCCCCGGGAATTTTGATGAAATTTGGAGGGCTGAATCTAGAGGTCGAAAAATGACATTCCGTAGAATATTTCATTCCAACGCGCATTTTTTATGAGCAATTGAAATTAGATCTATAAAACTGTGGAAGTTTAAGTAATATTCACGAACCCTCGGTAGATCAGCGCACAGGGCGCTCGCTTCGTAAAGGGAAGATCTCCCGAGTGTAAGGATTTTTTTTGTCACTTTGAAATATTCCACAGAATGTCATTTTTCGACCTCGAGATTCATCCCTCGAAATTTCATCAAAATCCTCGAGAGACCAGTTGTTGGATCTCCTTGTTAGAATATATTGAGACATTTTTCCTGGGGTCCTGTATTATTTTTATTATTACAGTAAATTCTCTACAAGAGTTAGTAAGTTTGGATTCTACAAGTGACAGTATAGATGGTCCTACGCCTAGGTCTGCGTCATTGCAGCGCCCATGTCATCTCGCTCGCAGTCAGTCAAACGTGTCACGCTACACCAGTCGGTTTCCTTTACGAGATTACACGGCTCAACAAATCATAATAGAAAAATATAATTTCTTTAATTTCACTTTTTTTCATCTGGAATTTTTTTTAACATGTTGGTGAGATTTTTCTGATGAAAATGATATCAAACACGATATAATTTGAACAACATTTACTTATTAACACGTTCACTGTCACGCCAGATATACAGGTTGCTGTCAGGCGGCCACAAGAAAATACATTTTAAGCATACGATTATAGTATTATGCTTAATAATTTTTTTTTTCAATTGAAAATAATGTCTAGCTAGCTATGACGTTCAAAATTTTTAGTTGACAACATTTATTTTATTTTAATTATTCTAAACATTTGAGGCACTCCAGTCACTGACGCACATAGTGTTCAATTTTCTATCTTAGAATTAACTTACTTTATTTTACGAACTACTTAAAGTTCAAACTTTCAACTGTGTGTGAGAATGAGAGTGTCGACGGGTACGCGTAGTTCTTAGCTTGGTATCCTTTTTCAAAAGTGAGAATTTTCTTTGGAAAAGGATACCAATTACCAGGTCCCACCACGAGGAGGTGACTACGCAAGGGACCCGACAAAAACACATGCCCTACTGGCAGCTCTCTATCTTCAGAGATGCGCGATTCTCATTCGTAGCAAAGGAGATAAGACACTTTATCAAAAATTCGTGTTCTTAACATAAATTTTTAAGGAGTGTCTTATATTTTATTTGAAATTGCAACGCTAATCATTTTGTCATAGTTAATTTAAAGATTGGAAAAATTCAATGCTCTCCTTTGATAGGGTTTTAAAAAATTATAAATCGCGGTCAGATTGAATTCAGAGCGCAACGAGAAATTCGCTATCATTCTAAAGAACCAGCGAGCATACACGACGAATTTACTCGCGAGTATCGCGCGCTACTCGCGAGTGATTAAGTCGCGAATAAACTCGCAGGAACTGAGTGATCGAGAATTTAATGTTCTATGTTTCGAATCGACGATAGTAAAATGTAGAAAGCATTTTTAGTAATTAGCTACGAATGAGAAACGCGTATCACTGTAAGAGAGCGCGCACATTGTACTCGATACAATTTTTCTATCTTATAGTTACTTATTTTATTTTATGGACTACTTAAAAGTAAAACGCACGCATCCCACGACGTCCATCGGCGGATGAATAGAATTATTTTTTATTTTCTTAGGCTAATTTATTTTACCTTATCAACTACAATCCTTAAAATTAAAACTCACACACACTTCGCTTACTTGCTAGTTTAATTTTGGAAAAGGAGAATTTTGAAGAAATGACGCGAATTGCCTAAGATTCACCACTAACAAGATTCGTCATTACGTCAAGAATCCTATTGATTTACTTGGATATTCCATAATTTCTTACTGAAGTTGTATTCGATGAAGGACGTCGAGAATTGGTGTAGTTCCTGATTTTGTAATTGAACTAAAATTCGAAATAGTTCGTGGAAACTGTAGAAGCTTTATTATAAATTGGAATAGATCGATGGGCTATTGTGGAATAATAATTAGCAGTGACAATTGTTTGACACAGTTACCTATGGGTTACCACAGAATGTTCATTAAGCAAATTTCTCGCATCAATTATATATTTCCGTTTTGTAATTTCGATAAATTCTGATATATCCTCGATACTTTGAGAAAAGTATTGTTCTAGCTAAAGGAATACTTGTAACTTCTGAAAATTAGTAAAAATGAAGAAATTAGAAATTTTGTAACTTCTGAAAATTAGGTTTTAGCGTTCTCGTTACTTACTCGTGGTTAAATTAATTTCGTAGGGACTAAAAATCAGGTTGTCCTGTGGTTGTAGATTAAAAATAACCATAGTACAGCTAAATTTATCGTGTTAAATAATTCTTCTTACACGAATGAAAAATGTATTCAACGTTTGTTTGTTATAATATCGTGAAATAAATTATATTATACGTTTTCTCCACCAAACTGGACAAAGTACAACTAGTACTTATCGAAATGATTTATCTCTCTCGAAGAAATCGAGTTTGTATAGTGAGAACGTATAAATTGTTATATGCAATGTTATAACAAATTGTCGGAAGTATAAATTTATAACAAAATTGTGAAAATTGATAAATTACAATTCTGCCTGAATTTTTGAAATTCAGAAAAACACAGGTAAACTTCCATTGCATTTAAACGATATTCTCCACCAAACTGGACAAAGTACAGTAAATTCTCTACAAGAGTCAGTAAGTTTACTGTCTCGCAACGTAAATTTAAGTAAATTAGGTTGAACTGCACAGAAAATGCACAGAACTGCACAAATAATTCATTTCACGATATTATAAGAAACAAACGTTGAATACATTTTTGATTTGTGTAAAAAGGATTATTTAACACGATAAATTTAGCTGTACTATGGTTATTTTTAATCTACGACCACAGGTCAACCTGATTTTTAATCCTTACGAAATTAATTTAAGCACGAGTAAGTAACGAGAACGTTAAAACGTACGTTTCCATTGAAGAATATTGTAAAAACGTATAAATTGTTATATGCAATGTTATAACAAATTGTTAGAAGTATAAATTTATACCAAAAAATTGTGAGAATTAATAAATTATACGTTATTATAACATTACAATAGAATGCAAAATAGAATTACGAAAGAATCGGCGATTTTCTGCGAAAAATAATTGATTCCCGCGAAAAACGAAGGATTTCCCGCGAAAAGTGACCGATTCCCGCGAGAAATTATCGATTTCCCGCGAAAAGTGATCGATCTCCCGCGCAAAGTAGTCCGTTTCCCGCGCAAAGTAGTCGATTCCCGCGAAAAATAGTCGATTCCCGCCCGAATTATTAACGACTTTGCTAATGATTTTGGGGAAGGGGTACCGCAGGTATAAATAGACCCGCGAGCTCCCGCGAAATCATTTACCCTTTATACTGGGCCCTAGACACTTCGCGTAATTTTGATCTGAGGGTACTGAGACGTGGGTAGGGTGGTCGAGGGCTTCTGGCTAGCAGCCTATGTCCACCCTATACACACTCAACTACCTTCTCTCAAAATTTCTTTCTGAAATTTACTATTAGACTTTGAATACTCTGCTTTGAATTTTTCTAATTTTTCTAATTATTAAAACTTAAACTTGGACTATTCAAAGTCTAATAGTCCACTATTTACTACTGAACTACTGCTACTTTTTGCTTGAAATAAATTTAAATAATCCTTCGGGTCGTTAATACACGCGAGAAAATTATTATCGAACGTATTTCGAGATTGTTTTGAGGGTTTAGGGAAATCGAGATTTCAGTTTGTTATTGTTGTTCTTCGTACTTGTCGAATAGGATATCGAAATGAATTTGAGAGGTTGCCTAATGAAAATATTTCGGCGTTTCAGCTGTCCATTAATGAAATAAATTTTCGTTACAGGTTATTTCTAAATTTAATATGTACTTTTCTTCCAGCAATCTATAATTTCATTTTCTTTCAGTATTTATGATATTTTCTATGCTATTGAAAAATGAATTTTGAATTTGTTTCATGAATTGTGATTTACTAATCTAATTCTTCGCAGGAGTTGCATGAATTTTGCATGTTAAGTAGTTAGTTACATTATTGAATTGTATATTGTGAGCTGATTTGCAACGAGTGCACTGTACTCGTTGCACTATGCCCCTAATTAAACCGTCCAAGTAGTTTACCGTGATAAATCAATTTTCAATTTTGATAAATATTAGAGTCAGTGCAACGCGTATTGAAATAATAGCTTCATCCTTAGTTCGCTTATTATTGAATATTTTTCCGCGTTTAACTATTTCCTCCCAATTCGCGTTTTTGCTTTTCTTTCAATTTACTCGCGTTTATTTGATACTTTCTTTCAATTTTTCACTCGCGTTCTATGAAAGTTTTGTTCGATAGTAGAGTCTAAAGTAATATAAATTCGCGATTTCTCCCCCTCTAAATGAATCGCGTTTCGAAGCACTTTTCGCGTCGCCCATTCCACAGTGACTCACAAAGTGTGAGTCTGTGAGTCTTGGGAAATGAACTGGGAGAGGAAGGAAGGAGGCAATGCAGTCAAATCCAAGTTGCAGAGCCCAGCTGCCTAATCTTCGAATTGTGAGTGACAAAAATGGGTTTTTTTTTCTGGTGATATGGGTAGTTAGTTGTGTTATATATTGTGCTGCCCCTAATTAAACCGTCTCACTAGTGTTTCGCAATTAATAATCGATTTTTACGAGAAGTTTTCAATTTTTCAAAATATTAGAGTCAGTGAATCGCGTATTGAAATAATAGCTTCATCCCTAGTTCGACTTATTATTGCATATTTTTCCGCGTTTATCTGATATTTCCTCCCAATTCGCGTTTTTGCTTTTTATTCAATTTACTCGCGTTTATTTCATGCTTGTTTCAATTTTTCACTCGCGTTCTATGAAAGTTTTGTTCGATAGTAGAGTCTAAAGTAATATAAATTCGCGGTTTCTCCCTCTCTAAATAAATCGCGTTTCGAAGCACTTTTCGCGTCGCCCATTCCACAGTGACTCACAATTCGTGAGTTTGTGAGTCTTGGAAAATCAACGCTTGGAGGAAGGATGACCATCTGAGAGGAAGGAAGGAAGGAAGGATGCAACGAAATCGACATTGCAGAGCCCAGCTGCCTGTCTGCGAACTGTGAGTGAATTTTTTGAGGGTTTGGTGATTGGTTATATATGTGTGTGCATGTGCATGTTTGAAGCTGAACTACCAAAACTTGGAAGAAGAAATCAAAGGATGTGAGTTCACATCCGAACTCTACTGCACTAAAGGTGCAAACGCCCTCCCATTATTAGAGTATCCCAATAGTATACCGCGTTAATTCTTAATAGAGTCAATTTTCACCACGAATGCCCATTATTTTCGATCGATACGAGAATTTATTACGTCGCGTCGCGTTTCATAATAGCTTCATCCCTTTTTCTTTTCTTTTCTTTTTTTCAGAGCGTTCAGTTGATACCTCCCTTAAACCTTTGCTAAATACCCCATCTAAAATGGACTACATGAGAAAATGGAGGATGGTAAAAATTCGCGATTTCGGGTACTAAATAAAATTCAACGAATTAAACTACACTTGAAAGAAATCGCGATCCGTACACAATTTCGCGCGACACTTCCACAGCTTCCTAAGTCTGGTGGGTCCTTCAGTTTGGCTTTTTGGTCTCTCAATCTGGCATTGGGTCCTTCAATCTGGCATTGGGTCCTTCAATCTGGCATTGGGTCCTTCAATCTGGCATTGGGTCCTTCAATCTGGCATTGGGTCCTTCAATCTGGCATTGGGTCCTTCAATCTGGCATTGGGTCCTTCAATCTGGCATTGGGTCCTTCAATCTGGCTTTTTGGGTCTTTAAATCTGGCTGTGGATCTCTCAATCTGGCTGTGGATCTCTCAATCTGGCTGTGGATCTCTCAATCTGGCTGTGGATCTCTCAATCTGGCTGTGGATCTCTCAATCTGGCTGTGGATCTCTCAATCTGGCTGTGGATCTCTCAATCTGGCTGTGGATCTCTCAATCTGGCTGTGGATCTTTAAATCTGACTTTGAGTCACTCAATCTGGCATTGGACCACTGGTGGAACCAAATTTCGAGGCTTGGAGGACTCAAATCTAGCTGATGGAACTAAAATTCAAGGCTTAGAGGATGCAAATGGTTCACTGAGGGAATTTCAGACTCCATGGATCTGAGAGGAAGATGAGATGCAACCAAGTCCATGTTGCAGTGGTCAGCTGTGAGTTCTGTGAATGGTGAGTCGCATATTTCCTTTTTCTTTTCTTTTTATATTCATTATGTATTATTTCCAGTTCAGAAATTTTACCACTTTCTTCCAGAATATACACTCGTAATTTATTTATTTGCAATGAATAACCCAATTTACTGATTTTCAGAAGTTACAAAATTTCTAATTTCTTAATTTTTACTAATTTTCAGAAGTTACAAGTATTCCTTTAGCTAGAAAAATTACAAAACGAAAATATATAATTGATGCGAGAGATTTGCTTAATGAACATTCTGTGGTAACCCATAGGTAACTGTGTCAAACAATTGTCACTGCTAATTATTATTCCACAATAGCCCATCGATCTATTCCAATTTATAATAAAGCTTCTACAGTTTCCACCAACTATTTCGAATTTTAGTTCAATTAGAAAATCAGGAACTATACCAATCCTCGACGTCCTTTGTCGAATACATATTCAGTAAGAAATTATGGAATATCCAAGTAAATCAATAGGATTCTTGACGTAATGACGAATCTTGTTAGTGGTGAATCTTAGGCAATTCGCGTCATTTCTTAAAAATTCTCCTTTTCCAAAATTAAACTAGCAAGTAAGCGAAGTTCTAAGTTAAGAACCGTGTGTGTGAGTTTTAATTTTAAGGATTGTAGTTGATAAGGTAAAATAAATTAGCCTAAGAAAATAAAAAATAATTCTATTCATCCGCCGATGGACGTCGTGGGATGCGTGCGTTTTACTTTTAAGTAGTCCATAAAATAAAATAAGTAACTATAAGATAGAAAAATTGTATCGAGTACAATGTGCGCGCTCTCTTACAGTGATACGCGTTTCTCATTCGTAGCTAATTACTAAAAATGCTTTCTACATTTTGCTATCGTCGATTCGAAACATAGAACATTAAATTCTCGATCACTCAGTTCCTGCGAGTTTATTCGCGACTTAATCACTCGCGAGTAGCGCGCGATACTCGCGAGTAAATTCGTCGTGTATGCTCGCTGGTTCTTTAGAATGATAGCGAATTTCTCGTTGCGCTCTGAATTCAATCTGACCGCGATTTATAATTTTTTGAAACCCTATCAAAGGAGAGCATTGAATTTTTCCAATCTTTAAATTAACTATGACAAAATGATTAGCGTTGCAATTTCAAATAAAATATAAGACACTCCTTAAAAATTTATGTTAAGAACACGAATTTTTGATAAAGTGTCTTATCTCCTTTGCTACGAATGAGAATCGCGTATCTGTGAAGATAGAGAGCTGCCAGTAGGGCATGTGTTTTTGTCGGGTCCCTTGCGTAGTCACCTCCTCGTGGTGGGACCTGGTAATTGGTATCCTTTTCCAAAGAAAATTCTCACTTTTGCAAAAGGATACCAAGCTAAGAACTACGCGTACCCGTCGACACTCTGATTCTCACACACAGTTGAAAGTTTTAACTTTAAGTAGTTCGTAAGATAAAGTAAGTTAATTCTAAGATAGAAAATTGAGCACTATGAACGCGTTTCTTAATAAAATACCTTGAAAAATTATTCAGATTTTATGGTAGATATGAAAGTTCCATTTAACATCAAATTTTAACATCGATCTGTCAATAGTAAATTAGCAATCAATTGCCTACGCAATTTATACGAGAATTTTTGAATTTTAGTAAATACTAGAGTCAGTGCATCGCGTATTGAAATAATAGCTTCATCCCTAGTTCGTTTATTATTGAATATTTTTACGCGTTTAACTTATGCTTCTCCCCAATTCTCGTCGCGTATTTTATTCAAATTTTCTTATATTCTAGAATCGAAAAAGATACGAATTCGCGTTTTTTCTTTTGATTCTTTCAATTTTTCAATTGCATTACGCATTATTGCAATAATTTCTATCGTTACATTTAATTCTAATTGTTTAGCAGCTTTTCTGCTGCTATCGACCCTACATTTTACTGACACTTGTGGAATCGACCCTACACTTTTTTTTACGTGGAGGTAGGCCGACTCTATGTGATAATCAATTGGCAACCAAACGGTGGCTCGCTAAAGCGATATATTATGAAATTAAATTAATCACTCAATAAGTATTAACATTAGATTGTTTCCTCGATATGGCCATGGTGGTCATCAGTGACTGGTGTGCCTCAAATGTTTTGAATAATTAAAATAAAATAAATTTTGATCGTCATAGCTAGCTAGACATTATTTTCAATTGAAAAAAAAAAATTATAAAGCATAATACTATAATCCTATGCTTAAAATGTATTTTCTTGTGGCCGCCTGACAGCAACCTGTAAATCTGGCGTGACAGTGAACGTGTTAATAAGCAAGTGTTGTTCAAATTATGTCGTGTTTTGTGTCATTTTTATCAGAAAAGCTCATCAATATGTTAAGAACAATTTCAGGATAAAAAAACGTAAAATTAAAAAAGTTGATATTTAAATCGCTTGGTTGCCTCGATTCACGTTTCATGCTTATCTTTTATTCGCTGTCCTTGTCTACGTTCGGCAAACTACAAAAGCGGGCGCGAGGCTCGAAAACGTAGTCCCTGACTCTACGAGTGTCAGGTTTAGCTTCATTGCGGTCTGACACTTGTGGAGAATATACTGTATTCTCTAGTAATACATATCTTCGAAACTGAAATTTTCGTTAAACGTGTAATTCAATTTTTTTTAACTACTGTAAAAGATACTACTATATATTATTTATTTTTAGTGAATTAGAAGCTTTGTATGAAATAATTAAAGTAAATGTATCGATGGAGAAGATTAAGGGGGTACACTACCCTTTATAAATTTTTTTCCTAACTAACTACTAAATAAAAAGTTTCAATTTTTTCAGAGAATATAAATGTAACTTTCAGCTTAGCTTTTCAGCTATAAAAAATATTACAGAGAAGCCTCATAGTAGTGTAGCCCATTAAGAAACATTATTTTAATTGAATATGAAAGTTTCATTCATATTCTCCCTTTTTTTTTTTAATTAGCTTTGAAGTAAGACGTGTTTAAAGAAGTTTTATTTAATTTCATAAATAATTTGATTTAACTTCACTTCATAAAGAAACTCGATAATTTTCGTCAAAAGCATCACATTACACGCCTTTCGTTACACCGACACACGGTACAACAGAAGTATAAATTACGCGGTGAAAATTCCCGAGTTACACGCTGACTAAAATGGTAATCATTATTCTGCACCATAAATTAAACCGTATTCAATGTTCCAATCGTAACCGTCCTACCGTTAATAAATATAACCCATGCAATTAACAGGCTGTCAACCAATACATTATTAATGTGTACATAAGCGTTTAATTGTTTTTACAGTCGTAACGTTCAACAAGGACAATAACTATTAACGAATAAACCCGTACAATAATTTTCCAAGAGTAATTAACCTATCCGCAAGTCTTCAAACAACATACTCACTTACTATACTTCTAACTAAAACTGCACTCACTTTCCGACAAATCGACGTCTTAACGTGACATCATCGAGATGAGAAAAACAGATTGCGCCTCTTAGCGAACAAACACTCCATGACTCAACCTACGATTCCTCCTCGATAGCTTCATCATCGCAAACACATGTTCCTCCAATTTTCCTTCTCTCCTAATTCAATCTGTTCCACGAAAATCCTTCCACCGAATAATCCCACGTTGTCTCGTCTCTAAACTGCAGAAACGTCCCGGAGAACTTTATAAAACGAAGTTCAGTTTACACAGTTCGATCAGTATGTGGGAAGTTTATCGCTTTTCGTCGTGGAACACTCTCCTTGATATTGTCCCGGAAGTTCGTACGATTATAGGCGGGTGTAAGCGAAATCTTATGTATCAAACAGTACGAAACCGTAACACTGACCGTTTGAACTTCCACCGCGGTGGATTCGATCGCAAGTTCGATCGTTACGGTTCAGGTCATCTCGAGCTGAAGACCCGAAACTTTTGAAAGTACTTACGCGGTAGTAACACAGTGCTTTCTCGGTGGTATTGGTATTGTTTCTGGATAAGTGCGTCGCTGTTTCCTTCTCCCGGAACGTAAATTTCACGGCGGACGAAACAGCTCTTGAGGAAGAGAACGAAAGGGAAAATGACGTCACGCGAAAATAATTTAGAGAGGAATTGTGTATTCGGTGCGAGGAATTTAGGGTGAATTAATTTTTCTTTCTTTTTTGGATTTTTTTTGAAATTTGCCGTGTACCGAAGTTTCGTCAATATTGGTGATTATCAGTTTGGGATGTTCCTTTCTGAGAGTAGTTTATATTCGTGAAACGTTAAGATAACAGTCTGGTGGTCTGCAGCAGGCGTTATCTGTTTATTGCTTTTTAAAGCGTGTTGAGACATTTAATGTAGAGAGATATTGTCTAGAATTAGAGTTCTTTGGTAAACAGATCTCGTATCTGACAAATTGCATAAATTAAAACATGAAATTCTTCCTAGACTGCTTTTGAAAAATTAATCCTTTTCACCGACAGACTGTCATATTTTCGAGCAATTAGACCACTGTTTAACTGGACAAAAATTTAACAACGAGACTGAAATTGAAAAAATACCTTCAATAACTCGCTTAGAAATGCAGAATTTTTAAATAAAGGCATAAACAGCCTCGTTTTACAATGGTCAAAATATATCAGAATTAGTGATTGAAATTTTTATCAAGCCTCATTATTTCCTCTACAACAACCTAATGATAAATTGAACACCTTTCGTTAGTTGAATTTTTCTCTATCGTAATTCAAACAGAAATTAATTTCCTCAAAGTTTTTGCTGCAATATTTATAAGAACGTATACATTATAATGAAAAATTGAGCTAATAGTGGTATAATAGGAAGAAAGAGGA
This sequence comes from Habropoda laboriosa, assembly GCF_001263275.1. NCBI lineage: Eukaryota > Metazoa > Arthropoda > Insecta > Hymenoptera > Apidae > Habropoda > Habropoda laboriosa. Next base: position 274,308 of record NW_017100265.1, on the reverse strand, counting down.
CTGAAAGGTGTGAGTAATGGTACACGAAAGTAGCGTGGGATAAAAAGGTTTCCTTTATGAATTGATAGTTAAACGCGTAGATATTCCAAAGTTGTTAAAGACTTGAGGACAATTTTTTTCTTTTTCGGGGGAGATTGGTCTCGCTGTTATATTCAGAACACGAGCTTTAACAGCGCGGTGTCGAGAATTTCGCCGAATAGTTGAACTGCGGTGTGGTAGAGTAGCTTTCTGAATATAGGAGCGTAAAAAGCTTCTGTTAAAGGTGTGTTCTTACGTCCGTTAATAACGTGTCCTGAATACGAAACACTGTGTTCTTGTTCTTAATGTCCCCTTTGTGCGTGAAACTTTCCTTTAGAATCGGAAAATGTGCATGCGATAGTTACATTGTGCGAAAGAACAGTAGCAAGATTCCTTTCTTCTCGACGAGCTGGTGTTTTACGCGCTTAAAATCCGCTGAGAAAATTAAAGGGTAGAAATAAAGATATACAAACAAAACGACGTTACTAATTTTCATTATTTTTCTTGATAGTAGACGTGTATTAGATAATTTTAGGGTAAACAATTAATCGCCGAAATTTTATGTGGGACACCCTATAGATACTGAGGCCACTACCGTTCGCCTACTCGATAGTGAGGACGACACCATCACAGTGAAGACGGTTGTTTAGTATTAGGTTGGTAAGAAATTAACGTCGGTTTTGGAGTTTTCAAACTTTGACACTTAGTTTTGAGATAACAATTACTTCATTCTATTTATGTTATAATATCATTTTATAGTGCTGATGTTGCTCTACACGCTGGTAGGTATGCTTTTGTTTTCACTGTTAATTTGTGTTCACTTCAGGACTATTCACTTCAGGATGAATAGGAAGCAAATTTTATTATTTTCCTTATATGAGTATAAACTAGGTCATAAAGTTGCGGAAACGTCTTGGAATATTAACGATGCATTTGAACAAGATGCCGCGAATGGACGCGCATGCATAAAAAATTGCAACGATTAAAGCCAACATTGGCCAATTGTAAGGGCGCAATTCTTTTCATCGCACAATTAACGCTACAAAAGTTGAACGAATTGAGCTATGAAACTCTGCCTCATCCAGCATATTCCCTGGACCTATCGCTAATCGACTACCACTTTTTCAAACACCTCGACCACTATTTGTAAGAGATCTTCACCAACCAAACTGCTGCTGAAAATGCGTTCAAAGAATTCACCAATTCTATAACACCGGAATTTTACGCTACTGGAATTAAAAAAACTTATTTCTTGTTGACAAAATGTGTAGATTGCGATGGATCTTATTTTGGCTAAAAAAGTTTATTCTAAGTCGAGATCTGTGGATTTAAAGATGAAGTTTAAAAACCGACATTAATTTCTTACCAACCTAATACAAACTGTGAACATTGAAATAAGAAAAGTAACATAGTGGTTTTTAGCGGCGCCATCGATTTACAAGCGATAAAACCTTTGCACAGACCTAGTATCATAAAACAGTTTATTTTCAATCATGCGTATCTTTATTTTTATGTCAATCTCGAATAAGATCTGTTTCGTCCATTTTTGTTTCAAGCGTGCCACAGCGCGCGGGTTAGAAACGTTGAAAATTTTACAAAGCAATGTAAACAATATAGCAATCAGCCTTATTTATCATCTCGTTTATATCTATTTGACGAAATAATTACCAACGATCGTATAAAATTTTTGTAACGTAGTATATAACTCAATGGTAGCATAATCATCTATCGGGATATAAAAACGAGTTAAAAATTCGACGAGCTATTTAAGACGCCTTATTAAACATTGTGCAATATCGCTGCAACGTTCGATGGAAGAATTTCTCGTTCATGTTGCAACAACTTGCATTATCTCCCGGTGAATGAATTAATGACAGGCGTTTTAGATTATGCGGTGTCCATAAAGCAGTACTATATGTTTCCTCCGACTATCTGAGTGTTCTGATAAACTACGCCATTTACCATCCACGAAGCAGAAATATGAATAATATGAATCAGGCGATGTTGTCGGTTAATTAATTATAATTTATATCCTCTCCGCGCAAACGATTGAAATCAACGTGATTTTTCTATTCTATATTATACTCTCTACTGTATTAAAACATTTCAAATTTTATCGTCATGTTAAACGATCTTTTACTGTTTGAAATTATAAACTATAATTGATCGAGAATAAATAGGTATAATTTATTGGTCGAATAAAATGTTTTATCAGAATTTCGATAAAAGCGAGGCTTATAAGGAGCGCATTCGAACTAGCCGACGAGACTCAATTATAAATACGTTTCGTATTATACTGCAGCATTATATTGGAACGTAGAAGGATATTCTCGCCGGTTACTCGATATAATATCGAAATTAATTAGAAGCCACATCATTCGGTTCAAGTACTGCCCGCAGTAATGCTTGAATCACAAATTAAATATGAAACTGCAAATTGGGAGATCGCGTTGAAAATCAGCCGTGTGTCATAAATAGCTACTGCAAATAATAACGGTATAATTAATTGCACGCGATAAAAACGAAGTCGACAATTATAAATTTAATTACAAGCGAAATGTCACTTGCGATTGATTGATATCGCAAGTGACAATTACGAGTAGGTAATTCAAAATCTCTGAAGCGACGCACGTTGTAAATCACTGAGAACGAAGCACAATCGTTTATCGTGTTTAATGGTAACCATAAATTTCTTAATCAATCACCAATCGAAGACCTCAGAAGCACGGTGAGTATCAAAAGCCACTTAGAAAAGCACCGTTATCGTTTGAAAACGCGGCGGAATAACACTGCTCTGAGGGACAAACGAGAAACGGGGCAAGATGTATTGAAAAACCATAAGCGAGGCTCGTCACGTCGTAATCGAATTTCGGTGAGCGGCCTATTTAGGGCGGTGAGACGGATGCGTTAACGAAGACGTACCGTGGACAGAGAGGAGAAGGAGAAGACGGATACCTCTGGTTCTCCAGTTGCCACAGAGGCCCGAAGGCAACCGTCGAAGGATTAACGTGGCCTAATTCGAGCAGCTTAGAAGTGGCGAAGACAGGAAAAGAAGGGTCGGAAGCCGGTAATTCCGGAGACTGGTTCGCAAGTATCCGACGCAGCCCGTACCGGGAATAAAAAGCGACCTGATTATCCTTTGTTTTATCCCCGGGGAATCCGAGCGGCATCCCGCTCCGTGGGATTCGCCGCAGCGGAGCTAGGAAAAACTTTTTAAAGACCGCGACGGTCTCTCCTCACTCGTTCCGTGACCTGTTTCACTGAACAGGAACTTTCAGGAATTTCGTTCCAACTCCTTAACCGAGACTCTCGAGCTCACCTCTCTATCTTCTCTTTTTCTTCTACGTCTCTCCCCCTTTTTCTCTTTTCTCGAAGACGAACTCCTGCGTTAGGCGGGATCGACGAAGCTAGGAGAAGATCGAGAAGAACTCTGCCAGCCAGTCATCCCTCCCTCTGGATCCACAACGTAGATTTACCATAAGGAGGAAGGCAAACACGAGAGCTGGAAGGACGCAGACGTGTCGGTGAATCCTGGTGGATCGCGAGGCGAGGATCACGGGATCGGAATAAGTTCACCGCGACCCGGATAAAGAGACACTTTTATCGCTGGAAGAACGGCCCATCCGCGACCGGTCGTCGTTACGGCCACGGCGAAATTGAAGAAAGATTCTATTATGCCCTGTATCTTTATGGTCGTTATCGTTTAATGGATCGACGACCGGTATCCAGGGATTTTTGCCGTTCTGGGGAACATCGCGGAACTACTGGCCGCTTTACGACGTGAAACGCCGGATACTTTTTGATTGCGCAATTCCGCGCCGTGACGAATGTCTCTGTTTCCTTGGATCGTGGAGGAATTCGTTGGCAATCGAGGTTTAGATCGATCTCGTGCCTCGGAGATGGGAGCTTGAAGAATTAATGATCAGGAGAATAAACGATCGGTTTTTAACTGTTATTTAATTTTGTCATATAAGAAAATTTCTTTCAACGAATCGCTGTTTAGCAATTGAAATATAGTCATAGATAAAATAGTGATTGCTTGCAGAATCCTTTTTCACGCTGTCGCAGTCGTTGATAATTCAAAGCGAATTGAATAAAAGAAAGGTGTTCACTTTAAAAGTTTTGCTCTATCGAGTGAAATATAAAAATTGCCGGAATTTTATTATTTCACTACTGTAATAAATTTTTACAAGAATTTTGTAGCTTACTTTAGATTTGAATTTTTCGAGCACAGAACTACTCTATTCTACGAAGCATTCCGTCCTCGCAATGTTATTAATATCATATGCCATATCTCACAGAAAGATCAACACATTGGTCTTCGTTTATATTAACGTTACGTTACGAAACTAATGTTTTTACACATTGTTTACTTTATCTTACAAACGTCCGCGTTTTTTCCTTCTATTTATTCAAACATAATACACGTTTATTCCACAAACTTTTCACCGAATCGATTCGTTCCTTTCAAACCTTCGCAAATTTGCATTTCTAAGTTATGCTCAAACGTAAGACTAGCTTTCCATTCAGAATGGTGAAAAAAAAAGAAGAAGAAAAGGATAGCTCAGGATCCCCACCGGTGAGTTTCCCTTAATCCACGACCCACTAAATATCTCCGGTCATATTTCCCTTTTATTTTCCTCGCAAACTAATTTCCCGGCGCTTCATAGAGACGGCGAGGAGGCAGGTACCTCTACCCACCACGAGCACACCCGCTTCTCCCATAGATACATCCCGCCTCAGAAATGAATTCCGTACACGAGAGAGAGAGGGTCCGGTTAAATCAGCCGCTTTATGCACGCGGAAACCGTGGACTCGTTCGTCCGCTTTTATTTCAATTTCGCGGTACGTACGCGGCTCGTTAGGGGCGGTAAAGAAAAGCTCGGGAGAAAAAGTACGGTGAACGGAGGAGAAACAGTGAAATAGAACGGAAGAACAACTAGGCGTATATGTACCCTACTTACACCCTCTTCCATAAGTAATGGGACATTTAGCGGATCTAGGGCAAAGAGCGAATTTATATCGCGAGACAGAGTTGTTGTTTACTGATCGTTTAGTATGTTGTTGCACGTGAAATGACGGATTTGTAAATGAATTTGTAATCGTCGTTCCATCATTTTTCAATGGATTTAATTTAGGAGACTGTGATAATATTTAACCCTTTCATTAATTCATCTTTAACACTTGACTTGTTTTTAAATTTCGATTTGAAACCATGCACCTCGTTTTTCCCCGTATTTTGTTAATGATAAAAATATGTCATTTTTTTTTTATTAATATTTAAAGGCTATTTTCTGCATCGTTTCCTATATTAAGTTGACGATCACCTGTTCTCCTTTCGGAAAGAATATGATTATTTCATATGATTTCATTTGACGGGCAACGGTATACAAAAAGTGTTCAACGTTTTGAAAATTTATTCGCACTGCACCTATAGTTCACGTCTGTTGGTGCACTTCGACCCCAATTGACCCTTTGCAATCGAGTGGCGACTGAGAAGCGACGTTAAATGATTGTCACTTGGTAAATAATTAATCAAGACAGAGAGCAGATCTGTGGGCCTCCATAAATTTGTTTACCATCGTGAAACAGAAGATACATTGAATATTGAAATAAAATAGTTAGTTTTAAACAATTTCAAAGAAGATCTGATTTGCAATCTTTCCTATAGCTAAAAGACCTCCAAGTGCGAAGGATGAAATCCTTAGTTATATCCTTTGCGCATTTCCACGTTAAAAAAAAAAAACAAATTTTAAAACGATACTGTCATAACAAAGGATTTTGCAAACTATATACCTCAAACAATCGATTTTCAATATGTACAGCACTGTAAACCAGTTCACATCTATATCATTTCTGAACACTTTCCAAAATCCTACCAGAAATTTATCTCAACGACCGTATTATCCAAAACCTAACGAGTTTCCAATAACTTACACAGTTGATACCGTGTACATGCGAGAATATACAAGCGGGCGGAAGAGAGAAAGGGAGGAGGGACAGATACAAAAGGATAGAGTGGAAATTCCTTGCCACCTTGGGATTACCAGCAGGTTAATTACACGAGAGAACGGTGCTCCCTGTTTACCACGTTGGTTATTTGTCTTGCAGGTGTTATCAGCCAGGTGATAAGCACCCTTCCCAACCGTGAAACCCGGCACGCTGACACGAGCGTTCTTCTCGCTCTTTTTCCAACCGCCACCCTTGTATTCCTCGGTGTCGACTTGGAGGGTGGCCTGTGTGGTCCTCGAGGTGGAACACGGAAGCCTTCGCGTCACCAGAGGGAACGCGCCGGGGGATGATAGAAGATGAGCGCGACCGGTGAAGGAGGAGCGAGGGAAGAGTGAAGGCAGCCACCGAGAAAGCTATCCGGAACAACGAAGATGAGATGGGATGCCGCGCTCTACCTACTTTCGCTGCTGCTCTTCTCGCTGGCCAATCTTTGTTGGGCTCTCGTCGAAACCCGGGGTAAGTACGTGCGAATTTTCGGACCGAGACGCCTTCATCTATGTAGCGACGGCCACGAGATTAATTCGACCGATCGGCCCGATACTTCATCTCGCCAGGACGTGTTTGTAGCGTAAAAAGCTTGGCTAGCCTCGCGCCAGCCAATTTCCACGGAGATAACGGTTTCGTGTATTCTTGGAGATATCGTTCGAAGGATAACAGAATGAATTTTGGGCAGGGACTCTTGGACGCGAATATATCTCATTTCAGATGCTCCTCGCTGTTTTTCTGGAGAGATTTTTGGTAGGGAAGAATATCGTTTTTACCCTCATTTTTTTTTTCCTCTTTCTTTCCTTTCTTTTCTCTTTTTTTGCTTTGGTCCCCTTTCGTGGGAAATTGTAGAGGCCTATGCGTTGCCCAGGGGGATGAGTTTTTGTTCCGCGATGAGAAAGAGGTCTTTTTTTCCGAAACTTACCGAGTAATTACGCGGATTGAAAGAATGTGAAAGGTTAATTTAATGCTTCTCGAGTTAATTTCAATTCTGGTGATGAACTGAAATGTGTGAATTTTTGGTAATTGAGATTATTTCGTCGTAGCCGAAGTTTATTTCTGCATCGAATGGAGAAAGAAGAAATCTTAAAGAAATTCATTTAAATGTACAAATAACGACGAATTAAAATCTGAAGTAGAAATAACAAATAACATAGTTTTTCTTTTTCTTTTTTAAATATAATTTAAAATCTTGGATATCGGGAACCATATTTGGGGGTTATTCTATATTTCACAATAATATTCTACAAATAAGTTGAGATTTTCTTCTGTTCCAAACATCCCTTTAATACTGCCAGACATTTCGAGCTGCTTTCTGGTATCTTCTATACTCTTACTCTCAAATTGTAAAATAACAAGTTCTCATTTCTCTATATCCAACAAAAAAAAAAAAAAAAAATACTCCACACGATATCAATAACACAGACAACAAATACCATTTGCAAAAACTGAATCGACGCAACGGAACAAAGTATTAAACGCAACATCGACTACACGCAGAACATATTTCAAATTCATGTCGTTCTTTCAATTGCATCGTAAAAAGGAATACCGCCGCGTTTGTTTCAGCGTTTAAATCCAATCACGAACACACAGGTAAGAGAGAAACAAGGTTTTCTCTCCCCATGAAAATTCCGACGCGTTGTTTGAAATTCAACGCGAGACACTCGGCGAAAAAGGTGTTAGCCGAAATAAAGAGAGCGCCGGTGAATTAAGAATCATCCGGTTATCAGATACGTGCCGACGCATACGATTAATTATATCGAGTATTGCACATTCGCCAGCGAGCAGCAGCCCCCCTATCTCTCGGTTGCTTAGGAATTTTTCGCAAAGGGGTGAACGTTATGAATATTCATAGAAGTTGGACGAAGTCGAACATAATCCAACGGTTCGACAACGTGACAATCATTTCTGATTTTCCCTTAATTCGAGTCCGAGCCGGTGAGCGTCGGTCACACCGGTATTCAAATCGTGCGGGTGTAAAGCGGTGAACATTTAAATTCCACGTATTCACGGCGATTCAAATTAAACAATTCGCGTGGATCGCAATTATTCGAGCGGCTCGGCCCACCGCGGCCGCGCTATATTAATTAACCGGCGAAATAATAACGTCAATAATTTCGTGACTCGATTCCCCTGTTTTTCTTTTCTCTTTCTCTCTCTTTTTTTCCCCTGTGTTTTTGTCTATTGAAAAACGCGGTTGCACCGAGCGAATTAACGAGCGAGCTGGAAATGAATGAAAACAATTTAATACTTCCGCTAACGAAATTTTCGAGTAATGGAGCGCTCACTCGTTCTGATTGCAGAAAGATTTCAACTTGATTGTGTCAATAAAGTTTTATGCGCTGAGAATAATTATGAATTCCGTAATTTCGTAATTCTGGTTTCTAACGGGGGAATTCTTTTGTGAACTGTTTTTATGCATGTTGTAATAGTACCGCGTGTTTGTACTTTATGTGTTGTATTTATTGTGCAGAGGGAAGTAGCATTATACAGATAATTTTACAAGCAACGTATAAGATTAGGTAAGGTTTTTTAAAAACGAATAAAAGGTATTTTTGCAATCTTTTGACAATCGAGCACTGATTAATTTTTCTTTATAACGTTTTTCGTCAGACTACCGGAAATACTTAAAAACTTATGGCGACCATTACGCTGAACGTCCTTTATACTGAAAGAAAGGATGTTTCATTTATAATTTTATATTATCTCTTGATTCATTATAATAACTGCGTTTTTAATATCCCAACATCTGCAATCATTTCATATTCAGATTTCACCACTAATTATGAAATCACATTGCACTAAAGTATCACGTTACATACACCCCGTGTACGCCATTAGACACATACTATTGTACATTTTGTACATCCATTTTGCTGCACCATCGTGCTACTTACACCACGAACATCTCTACTCGTCAAACGGACAAATTTTCTATCTGTCAGAAACACGATATTACATTGACAAAACCATTCAACCACCGTAACGACCAACTGAAGCTGAGACTTTGTTTGCTCCGGTGTCCGAATAAATTACAAAACTATTTCAATTTTCGCGTATCAAAGGACGATCAATTTTGGGTCTGTCGCGCAGGATCTACGTAAACTTAACCCCCGCACAGTGGATAGCGTGATAATTGCACGCACAGCGATCGCCGGGTCAAAAATGACCCAGTACTAAAATCTCTCCCTTATTGTCACGTCCAACGAATTGCAATGGTTAAAGAAAAAACGAAGAAAAATAGCAAAGGTGGGAACCCTTCATCTGTCTTTATTAATTTATTGAATTTACGCAGAAGAAGATGTTACAAGTCTTTATTGCGAATTCCTACAGAGCGCAAGAAATTTTGCGGCTACTGTTTTCATACAACGCGATTCCTCGTACAACGCGCCAAATAATAAAACACAGAAATTCCCCGCATTTCAAAGTTTAAAAGTTAATATTACACTGTTTTCTTCATCGTTACCGACTTCTTCCGTTTCACAATTGTTTCTTTATCACATACATTAATAATATGTCTTTATTTAAACCAACAGCGTGTATATGTCACTTTTTGCAAAAAACTGTCCTATTTGATAAACCACAGACGACGAAAGTTGGCATGGCAATAATCGTTCGAAACGTGATACTTTAGATTATTCGTACAGCGAGATTTCCTACAACGCGAATTCATAGAACGCGTAAATTTAATCGCGTAAAGTCATACAAAAAGCGTCAATATTGTGACTCTTCTTGTAGCTCAGAAAAAAAATCACGAAATCGACCGTCTACACCCGAGTATGTGCCACCCCTTGAACGAAGCTTGCGCGACGGATCCATTCGTGTGGCGTGAAAATTCGGGGGAGAGAGAGAAAGGTGGAGATAGAGACAGAGAGAGAGAGAGAGAGAGATAGAGATAGAGAGAGAATTTTTTTAAGGAAGCGAACGCATCCTGCGTAACGTTATTCGAGCGACGTAATGGCTGTTTACCATACAAGGCAGGTCTGGGGAAGTTAACGATTCGACACTAGCAAAAAACTCGGCAATTATACGCAGCCGCCGACTAATTTGCAATTGACTCACGTGCGAATCCACCGGTAATTATTAGTATCGGCCACGCCATTATTACCGTGCTAGAGGTTCCTCACGTTCGAAAGGGCTCCGGCGCTGATATTGTATATTGCCGTGGCCGCTGAATTATGGAAATTGGCCAGGTCGCCTGGTCGGGCAGCTCGCTAATTAATTATTAATGCCCGCGCTACTTATTAGTAGTTACGTGGCGGTGTGTCGGTGGACCACGGATGCCACGGATTTTTACCCTGTCACCGCGTCTTTATAATTGGCTCGTGACTTATGCCCACTCCGACGTACGCCTGGTGTATAGTGAAGCAACGCGATCTGCGGTCACGACTTGGTCATTGCTGTTGCTTCGTGCCAGTTGTATTAAAAGAGGTTGATTTTTTCTTCTTTTTTTTTTTTTGTTGAATAAATTATAAGGTTGGTGTGTGTAAAGTATATGCTTCTAATTAAATTACGAAGGTATCGAGCTTTAGTTGGAGCTTAATAGGTTCCTTCTTACGGTCTAATTTGACGAAAAGGTGAAAGTAGAGATTTTTTGGACATTCGTTTGCCAAATCGGTTTTGTACTGCAAATCGGCGTGTAAATACAGGTGTGAGAATTTTTTTTCGTGAGTAATTACTAAATGAAAAATTTAAATTTTTTTGAAGAGATGTAAAAGTACATTTTAATTTTATGTTACAATTTTTGAAGAGTAGAAATGTTACAAAGTGGTCGAATTATTCGCTATTCTCGAAACTTCTTTTGCTAGAAAGTTGAAAGTTTTAGTGATTCAAAAGTTGTAATAATTAGAGAAAAACTCAATTTGAAACGTTCTCGAAAAATCAATTATTTGAAATATGGAAGAAATCGCAACGCAAATTTTATGCAGAGTATTCCCATAAAACTCTGTAGAAGAAATAAAAAAGGTCGGCGAGATATTTTCAGTTCTACTTTTTTTTTTTAATATTTGAATCTTTGTCACTGGTAATTATGACACTAAGAAATTCTTCCACTTGTTTACGAAGGTTTCATTTATTATAAATTTGAATATTAACCTAGCTAAAGCAGAGCATATTACGTGCA
>NW_017100265.1:234353-263108 GCF_001263275.1 Habropoda laboriosa | reverse complement strand
TTTTCATTGTTAAAACAGTGCTTTTTATTATAAATATATAAAGCACGTTATTTAATAATGTTATTACTTAAAATATGAGAACACGAAATAAGTATCAATTTTCATTAAAAAAATATATATTACATACTCTTGTAAATATTGTTGGGAGATTATGTTGAATGCAAATGCATTGTTAGTAATAACGTGCAAACCTACGTGGTATAATAATTAACGTACCTAACCGTCAAATTCGATATGCAATTTATGGTATACGTGTACTGTAACTAATTCAACATGGTTAATATCCATTTATTTTGTAATTTCATATTATACCTTGGTCATAATACAGCAAATGTAAACATACAGCAGATGGATCTACAAAATTAATTCGAACTAACAAACTGAAATTAATATTAATATTGTCAAACATCTGATTACGAGAAGGTTTTGCACAATCACTTGCAAATATAATACTATTCTTAATTATTTTATTTAACACAAAAATTGCATTCATACAGAGAGCTCACTTGAAATTTTATGAAAGGTTTTTAAATTTTGCTAAATTTAAAATTATTATTGCAAGAAGATTTTGCACAATCACTTGCAAATATAATACAATTCTTAATTATTTTATTTAACACAAAAATTGCATTCATACAGAGAGCTGAATTGAAATTTTACGAAAAGTTTGCAATTATTTTATTCGAAACAAATTTTGCAAAACGGTTTTTATTTCAAGTTTCTTTATATAAAAGAAAAATTGTATTTATAACAGAGAGTTCACTTGGAATTTTATGAAAAGCATCGATGAATTATTACCTTTTCTGCTACCTCAATCAATTAAACTTTCGGACTACCGAATTTCGAGAGCCATTAATTATTGCACACCCTTTAATCGTTCACCGTGATTTAAGGAGCGAACAAGAAGGGTTTCGAGATAAATGAAGATGATAGAAAACAGGTCACGCAGTCCCATTGGAATTTCGCATAAAATTTTGAATTATGAAGATTGTAGTCTTCATTCCTCGAGGCGTGCAAATTAATTACTAATAACGCCTCACTTACTGTTAATTATACGGCTCGGTTACGTCGTTCGTGCCGCCGACAGCAATTTTCGATGCCGTTCTTCGGCTTTCCGTCGAATGGATTTTCATTAATGATCCGTTAAGGGTGTAATCATTTCTCGTTCATCTTTTATTAACCCCCTAAGGGTCGCCGTTAATTATCGCTTTACATATTGTTGTATTATTGAAAATAGGATCTTTGAAAATTAAGAAGAAAACAGTATTTTAATATTGAAATTCAGAAATAAGTTACTTCGAAATTCGGGAATAATTCGAAAATATTATCCGTTTAAATTTTTAGTCATTAAATCTGTACCCTAAATTAAATTCTAGGTTAAGCTAAATTTTATTTTATTAACGTTATTTCGAAATTCAGATATTTAGTCGTTCAATTTGCACGCCGAATTAAATTATTCAGAGTTAAGTTATTCCGAAATTCGGAAATAATTCGAAAATATTATTCATTTAAATGTTCAGTCGCTCAATTTGTACGTCAGATGGAAAATGAAAATATACTATTCTGAATTCTGTTCGTCTCCAACTAGGAAAAATAAAAAGAAAATGTAATAGTGTAAGAAATTTGAAAGAAATATCATGTCAGTCTATTTCTACGTGGTAAAGTGTTAACAGAAGTTCAATTTTCGTTTCAACGGTGCAAGTTTTAAACATAAACCGTAAAAACCTGTAAAAGTAGGAAACGTAGACCTTGAGAATGCTAGTCGTAAACGCGCGTTAAATCATCAAGCAATGCGCAAGACTTGTGTAACATCAAAGTTGAACAAAATAAAGAGAAACTCCAGAGAGATGGATACTTCGCGAGTTGAACTAACAGTAAGTACGAAGTATGCAGTTTCAAGTGTTCCTCTTTTATCTCTACCTTTTCCCTCAGCACGAATAGATACACTTTAACTTGCATACTTTGTACTTGCGTTTCTACTTAACCCTTTTAGGGTTAAGGTTGGGCTCTTACTTGCGAAAATGCTCTCCACAATGACGTGGGTATTGTTATCGCCTTTTTATTGCAATTGTTTGCAAATTAAGATAATTCTGTTTTATATAACTACGTATCGATATTTATTTCTTTATTCTTACATGTAACGCATTCGTGTTAAAATTAAATTGCGAATATTGCCTTGGGTTGCATCTTCGTAGCACTTTTGCTCTTTTCTTAATTTGTTCGCGTTTTAGTTGTTATTTTAGTATGTTGTTAGTAGGCATTATATTTCATTCAATTCCTCGAATTTTTAGTTTACCAAGTGTTTTATATAGAATTTCAAAGATTTTAATGTGTCTGTTACAAAAATCCTCTGAAATTTTTAGCTGCTAAAGATACTAAAAGGGTTAAAGTTAGAATCCCACAGAAAGAAGCTCTCTAATTAAACATCAGGGAACAGTGTATTCGTGGAAAATTGTAAAACTGTTTTTCAAAGTTCTATGTAAACAGTCAATTGTTAGAGTTCCACTGTAAGTCATTCTGTGCCTTCCTCGAAATTTTGGATTTGACGTGTTCACTAGCAGGATATAAATAACCAGCCTTTACTCGATTCTCGGCATAAGCCTTTGAAGCTTAGTGGGTTATACTCCGACCCACTTAATGTAATAACGATAATGCATAGCGGATCAATTTTGATCCCACCTTCCCCACAGCACTGTGTCTTTAAAGCATACGGATCGAATGCCTGCTATTACCTATCGGTGATGGATCGTGCACACAATTCACGTGCGTATATCCTGCACGACAGGTGAACAATTTAATCGTGATTCATATTGTAATTATGCGTACAATGATTTCTCTATTCAGTTTTGATACAGTTTCAATCTTTGTAACTAGGATCTTAAATTTCGGAAAATGGAAAAAAAGGATCTTCGCTTCCTCCAAACGAGATTATAGCAATTACAAAATCTTCGAAAAGTATAGCGAACATCTTAATGTATAGTTGACCACGTTGAATTAGTAATGATAGATGTTACAGATTTCAGAACAGTATAATTTAATTTCTCAACTAAATAAATAATATTTTTATCGCGTATTTTTAGTTTCTTTTTAATTAAATTCTAGGTTAAGCTAAATTTTATTTTATTAACGTTATTTCGAAATTCAGAAATTTAGTCGTTCAATTTGCACGCCGAATTAAATTATTCAGAGTTAAGTTATTCCGAAATTCGGAAATAATTCGAAAATATTATCCGTTTAAATTTTTAGTCATTAAATCTGTACGCTAAATTAAATTCTAGGTTAAGCTAAATTTTATTTTATTAACGTTATTTCGAAATTCAGAAATTTAGTCGTTCAATTTGCACGCCGAATTAAATTATTCAGAGTTAAGTTATTCCGAAATTCGGAAATAATTCGAAAATATTATCCGTTTAAATTTTTAGTCATTAAATCTGTACGCTAAATTAAATTCTAGGTTAAGCTAAATTTTATTTTATTAACGTTATTTCGAAATTCAGAAATTTAGTCGTTCAATTTGCACGCCGAATTAAATTATTCAGAGTTAAGTTATTCCGAAATTCGGAAATAATTCGAAAATATTATCCGTTTAAATTTTTAGTCATTAAATCTGTACGCTAAATTAAATTCTAGGTTAAGCTAAATTTTATTTTATTAACGTTATTTCGAAATTCAGAAATTTAGTCGTTCAATTTGCACGCCGAATTAAATTATTCAGAGTTAAGTTATTCCGAAATTCGGAAATAATTCGAAAATATTATCCGTTTAAATTTTTAGTCATTAAATCTGTACGCTAAATTAAATTCTAGGTTAAGCTAAATTTTATTTTATTAACGTTATTTCGAAATTCAGAAATTTAGTCGTTCAATTTGCACGCCGAATTAAATTATTCAGAGTTAAGTTATTCCGAAATTCGGAAATAATTCGAAAATATTATCCGTTTAAATTTTTAGTCATTAAATCTGTACGCTAAATTAAATTCTAGGTTAAGCTAAATTTTATTTTATTAACGTTATTTCGAAATTCAGAAATTTAGTCGTTCAATTTGCACGCCGAATTAAATTATTCAGAGTTAAGTTATTCCGAAATTCGGAAATAATTCGAAAATATTATCCGTTTAAATTTTTAGTCATTAAATCTGTACGCTAAATTAAATTCTAGGTTAAGCTAAATTTTATTTTATTAACGTTATTTCGAAATTCAGAAATTTAGTCGTTCAATTTGCACGCCGAATTAAATTATTCAGAGTTAAGTTATTCCGAAATTCGGAAATAATTCGAAAATATTATCCGTTTAAATTTTTAGTCATTAAATCTGTACGCTAAATTAAATTCTAGGTTAAGCTAAATTTTATTTTATTAACGTTATTTCGAAATTCAGAAATTTAGTCGTTCAATTTGCACGCCGAATTAAATTATTCAGAGTTAAGTTATTCCGAAATTCGGAAATAATTCGAAAATATTATCCGTTTAAATTTTTAGTCATTAAATCTGTACGCTAAATTAAATTCTAGGTTAAGCTAAATTTTATTTTATTAACGTTATTTCGAAATTCAGAAATTTAGTCGTTCAATTTGCACGCCGAATTAAATTATTCAGAGTTAAGTTATTCCGAAATTCGGAAATAATTCGAAAATATTATCCGTTTAAATTTTTAGTCATTAAATCTGTACGCTAAATTAAATTCTAGGTTAAGCTAAATTTTATTTTATTAACGTTATTTCGAAATTCAGAAATTTAGTCGTTCAATTTGCACGCCGAATTAAATTATTCAGAGTTAAGTTATTCCGAAATTCGGAAATAATTCGAAAATATTATCCGTTTAAATTTTTAGTCATTAAATCTGTACGCTAAATTAAATTCTAGGTTAAGCTAAATTTTATTTTATTAACGTTATTTCGAAATTCAGAAATTTAGTCGTTCAATTTGCACGCCGAATTAAATTATTCAGAGTTAAGTTATTCCGAAATTCGGAAATAATTCGAAAATATTATCCGTTTAAATTTTTAGTCATTAAATCTGTACGCTAAATTAAATTCTAGGTTAAGCTAAATTTTATTTTATTAACGTTATTTCGAAATTCAGAAATTTAGTCGTTCAATTTGCACGCCGAATTAAATTATTCAGAGTTAAGTTATTCCGAAATTCGGAAATAATTCGAAAATATTATCCGTTTAAATTTTTAGTCATTAAATCTGTACGCTAAATTAAATTCTAGGTTAAGCTAAATTTTATTTTATTAACGTTATTTCGAAATTCAGAAATTTAGTCGTTCAATTTGCACGCCGAATTAAATTATTCAGAGTTAAGTTATTCCGAAATTCGGAAATAATTCGAAAATATTATCCGTTTAAATTTTTAGTCATTAAATCTGTACGCTAAATTAAATTCTAGGTTAAGCTAAATTTTATTTTATTAACGTTATTTCGAAATTCAGAAATTTAGTCGTTCAATTTGCACGCCGAATTAAATTATTCAGAGTTAAGTTATTCCGAAATTCGGAAATAATTCGAAAATATTATCCGTTTAAATTTTTAGTCATTAAATCTGTACGCTAAATTAAATTCTAGGTTAAGCTAAATTTTATTTTATTAACGTTATTTCGAAATTCAGAAATTTAGTCGTTCAATTTGCACGCCGAATTAAATTATTCAGAGTTAAGTTATTCCGAAATTCGGAAATAATTCGAAAATATTATCCGTTTAAATTTTTAGTCATTAAATCTGTACGCTAAATTAAATTCTAGGTTAAGCTAAATTTTATTTTATTAACGTTATTTCGAAATTCAGAAATTTAGTCGTTCAATTTGCACGCCGAATTAAATTATTCAGAGTTAAGTTATTCCGAAATTCGGAAATAATTCGAAAATATTATCCGTTTAAATTTTTAGTCATTAAATCTGTACGCTAAATTAAATTCTAGGTTAAGCTAAATTTTATTTTATTAACGTTATTTCGAAATTCAGAAATTTAGTCGTTCAATTTGCACGCCGAATTAAATTATTCAGAGTTAAGTTATTCCGAAATTCGGAAATAATTCGAAAATATTATCCGTTTAAATTTTTAGTCATTAAATCTGTACGCTAAATTAAATTCTAGGTTAAGCTAAATTTTATTTTATTAACGTTATTTCGAAATTCAGAAATTTAGTCGTTCAATTTGCACGCCGAATTAAATTATTCAGAGTTAAGTTATTCCGAAATTCGGAAATAATTCGAAAATATTATCCGTTTAAATTTTTAGTCATTAAATCTGTACGCTAAATTAAATTCTAGGTTAAGCTAAATTTTATTTTATTAACGTTATTTCGAAATTCAGAAATTTAGTCGTTCAATTTGCACGCCGAATTAAATTATTCAGAGTTAAGTTATTCCGAAATTCGGAAATAATTCGAAAATATTATCCGTTTAAATTTTTAGTCATTAAATCTGTACGCTAAATTAAATTCTAGGTTAAGCTAAATTTTATTTTATTAACGTTATTTCGAAATTCAGAAATTTAGTCGTTCAATTTGCACGCCGAATTAAATTATTCAGAGTTAAGTTATTCCGAAATTCGGAAATAATTCGAAAATATTATCCGTTTAAATTTTTAGTCATTAAATCTGTACGCTAAATTAAATTCTAGGTTAAGCTAAATTTTATTTTATTAACGTTATTTCGAAATTCAGAAATTTAGTCGTTCAATTTGCACGCCGAATTAAATTATTCAGAGTTAAGTTATTCCGAAATTCGGAAATAATTCGAAAATATTATCCGTTTAAATTTTTAGTCATTAAATCTGTACGCTAAATTAAATTCTAGGTTAAGCTAAATTTTATTTTATTAACGTTATTTCGAAATTCAGAAATTTAGTCGTTCAATTTGCACGCCGAATTAAATTATTCAGAGTTAAGTTATTCCGAAATTCGGAAATAATTCGAAAATATTATCCGTTTAAATTTTTAGTCATTAAATCTGTACGCTAAATTAAATTCTAGGTTAAGCTAAATTTTATTTTATTAACGTTATTTCGAAATTCAGAAATTTAGTCGTTCAATTTGCACGCCGAATTAAATTATTCAGAGTTAAGTTATTCCGAAATTCGGAAATAATTCGAAAATATTATCCGTTTAAATTTTTAGTCATTAAATCTGTACGCTAAATTAAATTCTAGGTTAAGCTAAATTTTATTTTATTAACGTTATTTCGAAATTCAGAAATTTAGTCGTTCAATTTGCACGCCGAATTAAATTATTCAGAGTTAAGTTATTCCGAAATTCGGAAATAATTCGAAAATATTATCCGTTTAAATTTTTAGTCATTAAATCTGTACGCTAAATTAAATTCTAGGTTAAGCTAAATTTTATTTTATTAACGTTATTTCGAAATTCAGAAATTTAGTCGTTCAATTTGCACGCCGAATTAAATTATTCAGAGTTAAGTTATTCCGAAATTCGGAAATAATTCGAAAATATTATCCGTTTAAATTTTTAGTCATTAAATCTGTACGCTAAATTAAATTCTAGGTTAAGCTAAATTTTATTTTATTAACGTTATTTCGAAATTCAGAAATTTAGTCGTTCAATTTGCACGCCGAATTAAATTATTCAGAGTTAAGTTATTCCGAAATTCGGAAATAATTCGAAAATATTATCCGTTTAAATTTTTAGTCATTAAATCTGTACGCTAAATTAAATTCTAGGTTAAGCTAAATTTTATTTTATTAACGTTATTTCGAAATTCAGAAATTTAGTCGTTCAATTTGCACGCCGAATTAAATTATTCAGAGTTAAGTTATTCCGAAATTCGGAAATAATTCGAAAATATTATCCGTTTAAATTTTTAGTCATTAAATCTGTACGCTAAATTAAATTCTAGGTTAAGCTAAATTTTATTTTATTAACGTTATTTCGAAATTCAGAAATTTAGTCGTTCAATTTGCACGCCGAATTAAATTATTCAGAGTTAAGTTATTCCGAAATTCGGAAATAATTCGAAAATATTATCCGTTTAAATTTTTAGTCATTAAATCTGTACGCTAAATTAAATTCTAGGTTAAGCTAAATTTTATTTTATTAACGTTATTTCGAAATTCAGAAATTTAGTCGTTCAATTTGCACGCCGAATTAAATTATTCAGAGTTAAGTTATTCCGAAATTCGGAAATAATTCGAAAATATTATCCGTTTAAATTTTTAGTCATTAAATCTGTACGCTAAATTAAATTCTAGGTTAAGCTAAATTTTATTTTATTAACGTTATTTCGAAATTCAGAAATTTAGTCGTTCAATTTGCACGCCGAATTAAATTATTCAGAGTTAAGTTATTCCGAAATTCGGAAATAATTCGAAAATATTATCCGTTTAAATTTTTAGTCATTAAATCTGTACGCTAAATTAAATTCTAGGTTAAGCTAAATTTTATTTTATTAACGTTATTTCGAAATTCAGAAATTTAGTCGTTCAATTTGCACGCCGAATTAAATTATTCAGAGTTAAGTTATTCCGAAATTCGGAAATAATTCGAAAATATTATCCGTTTAAATTTTTAGTCATTAAATCTGTACGCTAAATTAAATTCTAGGTTAAGCTAAATTTTATTTTATTAACGTTATTTCGAAATTCAGAAATTTAGTCGTTCAATTTGCACGCCGAATTAAATTATTCAGAGTTAAGTTATTCCGAAATTCGGAAATAATTCGAAAATATTATCCGTTTAAATTTTTAGTCATTAAATCTGTACGCTAAATTAAATTCTAGGTTAAGCTAAATTTTATTTTATTAACGTTATTTCGAAATTCAGAAATTTAGTCGTTCAATTTGCACGCCGAATTAAATTATTCAGAGTTAAGTTATTCCGAAATTCGGAAATAATTCGAAAATATTATCCGTTTAAATTTTTAGTCATTAAATCTGTACGCTAAATTAAATTCTAGGTTAAGCTAAATTTTATTTTATTAACGTTATTTCGAAATTCAGAAATTTAGTCGTTCAATTTGCACGCCGAATTAAATTATTCAGAGTTAAGTTATTCCGAAATTCGGAAATAATTCGAAAATATTATCCGTTTAAATTTTTAGTCATTAAATCTGTACGCTAAATTAAATTCTAGGTTAAGCTAAATTTTATTTTATTAACGTTATTTCGAAATTCAGAAATTTAGTCGTTCAATTTGCACGCCGAATTAAATTATTCAGAGTTAAGTTATTCCGAAATTCGGAAATAATTCGAAAATATTATCCGTTTAAATTTTTAGTCATTAAATCTGTACGCTAAATTAAATTCTAGGTTAAGCTAAATTTTATTTTATTAACGTTATTTCGAAATTCAGAAATTTAGTCGTTCAATTTGCACGCCGAATTAAATTATTCAGAGTTAAGTTATTCCGAAATTCGGAAATAATTCGAAAATATTATCCGTTTAAATTTTTAGTCATTAAATCTGTACGCTAAATTAAATTCTAGGTTAAGCTAAATTTTATTTTATTAACGTTATTTCGAAATTCAGAAATTTAGTCGTTCAATTTGCACGCCGAATTAAATTATTCAGAGTTAAGTTATTCCGAAATTCGGAAATAATTCGAAAATATTATCCGTTTAAATTTTTAGTCATTAAATCTGTACGCTAAATTAAATTCTAGGTTAAGCTAAATTTTATTTTATTAACGTTATTTCGAAATTCAGAAATTTAGTCGTTCAATTTGCACGCCGAATTAAATTATTCAGAGTTAAGTTATTCCGAAATTCGGAAATAATTCGAAAATATTATCCGTTTAAATTTTTAGTCATTAAATCTGTACGCTAAATTAAATTCTAGGTTAAGCTAAATTTTATTTTATTAACGTTATTTCGAAATTCAGAAATTTAGTCGTTCAATTTGCACGCCGAATTAAATTATTCAGAGTTAAGTTATTCCGAAATTCGGAAATAATTCGAAAATATTATCCGTTTAAATTTTTAGTCATTAAATCTGTACGCTAAATTAAATTCTAGGTTAAGCTAAATTTTATTTTATTAACGTTATTTCGAAATTCAGAAATTTAGTCGTTCAATTTGCACGCCGAATTAAATTATTCAGAGTTAAGTTATTCCGAAATTCGGAAATAATTCGAAAATATTATCCGTTTAAATTTTTAGTCATTAAATCTGTACGCTAAATTAAATTCTAGGTTAAGCTAAATTTTATTTTATTAACGTTATTTCGAAATTCAGAAATTTAGTCGTTCAATTTGCACGCCGAATTAAATTATTCAGAGTTAAGTTATTCCGAAATTCGGAAATAATTCGAAAATATTATCCGTTTAAATTTTTAGTCATTAAATCTGTACGCTAAATTAAATTCTAGGTTAAGCTAAATTTTATTTTATTAACGTTATTTCGAAATTCAGAAATTTAGTCGTTCAATTTGCACGCCGAATTAAATTATTCAGAGTTAAGTTATTCCGAAATTCGGAAATAATTCGAAAATATTATCCGTTTAAATTTTTAGTCATTAAATCTGTACGCTAAATTAAATTCTAGGTTAAGCTAAATTTTATTTTATTAACGTTATTTCGAAATTCAGAAATTTAGTCGTTCAATTTGCACGCCGAATTAAATTATTCAGAGTTAAGTTATTCCGAAATTCGGAAATAATTCGAAAATATTATCCGTTTAAATTTTTAGTCATTAAATCTGTACGCTAAATTAAATTCTAGGTTAAGCTAAATTTTATTTTATTAACGTTATTTCGAAATTCAGAAATTTAGTCGTTCAATTTGCACGCCGAATTAAATTATTCAGAGTTAAGTTATTCCGAAATTCGGAAATAATTCGAAAATATTATCCGTTTAAATTTTTAGTCATTAAATCTGTACGCTAAATTAAATTCTAGGTTAAGCTAAATTTTATTTTATTAACGTTATTTCGAAATTCAGAAATTTAGTCGTTCAATTTGCACGCCGAATTAAATTATTCAGAGTTAAGTTATTCCGAAATTCGGAAATAATTCGAAAATATTATCCGTTTAAATTTTTAGTCATTAAATCTGTACGCTAAATTAAATTCTAGGTTAAGCTAAATTTTATTTTATTAACGTTATTTCGAAATTCAGAAATTTAGTCGTTCAATTTGCACGCCGAATTAAATTATTCAGAGTTAAGTTATTCCGAAATTCGGAAATAATTCGAAAATATTATCCGTTTAAATTTTTAGTCATTAAATCTGTACGCTAAATTAAATTCTAGGTTAAGCTAAATTTTATTTTATTAACGTTATTTCGAAATTCAGAAATTTAGTCGTTCAATTTGCACGCCGAATTAAATTATTCAGAGTTAAGTTATTCCGAAATTCGGAAATAATTCGAAAATATTATCCGTTTAAATTTTTAGTCATTAAATCTGTACGCTAAATTAAATTCTAGGTTAAGCTAAATTTTATTTTATTAACGTTATTTCGAAATTCAGAAATTTAGTCGTTCAATTTGCACGCCGAATTAAATTATTCAGAGTTAAGTTATTCCGAAATTCGGAAATAATTCGAAAATATTATCCGTTTAAATTTTTAGTCATTAAATCTGTACGCTAAATTAAATTCTAGGTTAAGCTAAATTTTATTTTATTAACGTTATTTCGAAATTCAGAAATTTAGTCGTTCAATTTGCACGCCGAATTAAATTATTCAGAGTTAAGTTATTCCGAAATTCGGAAATAATTCGAAAATATTATCCGTTTAAATTTTTAGTCATTAAATCTGTACGCTAAATTAAATTCTAGGTTAAGCTAAATTTTATTTTATTAACGTTATTTCGAAATTCAGAAATTTAGTCGTTCAATTTGCACGCCGAATTAAATTATTCAGAGTTAAGTTATTCCGAAATTCGGAAATAATTCGAAAATATTATCCGTTTAAATTTTTAGTCATTAAATCTGTACGCTAAATTAAATTCTAGGTTAAGCTAAATTTTATTTTATTAACGTTATTTCGAAATTCAGAAATTTAGTCGTTCAATTTGCACGCCGAATTAAATTATTCAGAGTTAAGTTATTCCGAAATTCGGAAATAATTCGAAAATATTATCCGTTTAAATTTTTAGTCATTAAATCTGTACGCTAAATTAAATTCTAGGTTAAGCTAAATTTTATTTTATTAACGTTATTTCGAAATTCAGAAATTTAGTCGTTCAATTTGCACGCCGAATTAAATTATTCAGAGTTAAGTTATTCCGAAATTCGGAAATAATTCGAAAATATTATCCGTTTAAATTTTTAGTCATTAAATCTGTACGCTAAATTAAATTCTAGGTTAAGCTAAATTTTATTTTATTAACGTTATTTCGAAATTCAGAAATTTAGTCGTTCAATTTGCACGCCGAATTAAATTATTCAGAGTTAAGTTATTCCGAAATTCGGAAATAATTCGAAAATATTATCCGTTTAAATTTTTAGTCATTAAATCTGTACGCTAAATTAAATTCTAGGTTAAGCTAAATTTTATTTTATTAACGTTATTTCGAAATTCAGAAATTTAGTCGTTCAATTTGCACGCCGAATTAAATTATTCAGAGTTAAGTTATTCCGAAATTCGGAAATAATTCGAAAATATTATCCGTTTAAATTTTTAGTCATTAAATCTGTACGCTAAATTAAATTCTAGGTTAAGCTAAATTTTATTTTATTAACGTTATTTCGAAATTCAGAAATTTAGTCGTTCAATTTGCACGCCGAATTAAATTATTCAGAGTTAAGTTATTCCGAAATTCGGAAATAATTCGAAAATATTATCCGTTTAAATTTTTAGTCATTAAATCTGTACGCTAAATTAAATTCTAGGTTAAGCTAAATTTTATTTTATTAACGTTATTTCGAAATTCAGAAATTTAGTCGTTCAATTTGCACGCCGAATTAAATTATTCAGAGTTAAGTTATTCCGAAATTCGGAAATAATTCGAAAATATTATCCGTTTAAATTTTTAGTCATTAAATCTGTACGCTAAATTAAATTCTAGGTTAAGCTAAATTTTATTTTATTAACGTTATTTCGAAATTCAGAAATTTAGTCGTTCAATTTGCACGCCGAATTAAATTATTCAGAGTTAAGTTATTCCGAAATTCGGAAATAATTCGAAAATATTATCCGTTTAAATTTTTAGTCATTAAATCTGTACGCTAAATTAAATTCTAGGTTAAGCTAAATTTTATTTTATTAACGTTATTTCGAAATTCAGAAATTTAGTCGTTCAATTTGCACGCCGAATTAAATTATTCAGAGTTAAGTTATTCCGAAATTCGGAAATAATTCGAAAATATTATCCGTTTAAATTTTTAGTCATTAAATCTGTACGCTAAATTAAATTCTAGGTTAAGCTAAATTTTATTTTATTAACGTTATTTCGAAATTCAGAAATTTAGTCGTTCAATTTGCACGCCGAATTAAATTATTCAGAGTTAAGTTATTCCGAAATTCGGAAATAATTCGAAAATATTATCCGTTTAAATTTTTAGTCATTAAATCTGTACGCTAAATTAAATTCTAGGTTAAGCTAAATTTTATTTTATTAACGTTATTTCGAAATTCAGAAATTTAGTCGTTCAATTTGCACGCCGAATTAAATTATTCAGAGTTAAGTTATTCCGAAATTCGGAAATAATTCGAAAATATTATCCGTTTAAATTTTTAGTCATTAAATCTGTACGCTAAATTAAATTCTAGGTTAAGCTAAATTTTATTTTATTAACGTTATTTCGAAATTCAGAAATTTAGTCGTTCAATTTGCACGCCGAATTAAATTATTCAGAGTTAAGTTATTCCGAAATTCGGAAATAATTCGAAAATATTATCCGTTTAAATTTTTAGTCATTAAATCTGTACGCTAAATTAAATTCTAGGTTAAGCTAAATTTTATTTTATTAACGTTATTTCGAAATTCAGAAATTTAGTCGTTCAATTTGCACGCCGAATTAAATTATTCAGAGTTAAGTTATTCCGAAATTCGGAAATAATTCGAAAATATTATCCGTTTAAATTTTTAGTCATTAAATCTGTACGCTAAATTAAATTCTAGGTTAAGCTAAATTTTATTTTATTAACGTTATTTCGAAATTCAGAAATTTAGTCGTTCAATTTGCACGCCGAATTAAATTATTCAGAGTTAAGTTATTCCGAAATTCGGAAATAATTCGAAAATATTATCCGTTTAAATTTTTAGTCATTAAATCTGTACGCTAAATTAAATTCTAGGTTAAGCTAAATTTTATTTTATTAACGTTATTTCGAAATTCAGAAATTTAGTCGTTCAATTTGCACGCCGAATTAAATTATTCAGAGTTAAGTTATTCCGAAATTCGGAAATAATTCGAAAATATTATCCGTTTAAATTTTTAGTCATTAAATCTGTACGCTAAATTAAATTCTAGGTTAAGCTAAATTTTATTTTATTAACGTTATTTCGAAATTCAGAAATTTAGTCGTTCAATTTGCACGCCGAATTAAATTATTCAGAGTTAAGTTATTCCGAAATTCGGAAATAATTCGAAAATATTATCCGTTTAAATTTTTAGTCATTAAATCTGTACGCTAAATTAAATTCTAGGTTAAGCTAAATTTTATTTTATTAACGTTATTTCGAAATTCAGAAATTTAGTCGTTCAATTTGCACGCCGAATTAAATTATTCAGAGTTAAGTTATTCCGAAATTCGGAAATAATTCGAAAATATTATCCGTTTAAATTTTTAGTCATTAAATCTGTACGCTAAATTAAATTCTAGGTTAAGCTAAATTTTATTTTATTAACGTTATTTCGAAATTCAGAAATTTAGTCGTTCAATTTGCACGCCGAATTAAATTATTCAGAGTTAAGTTATTCCGAAATTCGGAAATAATTCGAAAATATTATCCGTTTAAATTTTTAGTCATTAAATCTGTACGCTAAATTAAATTCTAGGTTAAGCTAAATTTTATTTTATTAACGTTATTTCGAAATTCAGAAATTTAGTCGTTCAATTTGCACGCCGAATTAAATTATTCAGAGTTAAGTTATTCCGAAATTCGGAAATAATTCGAAAATATTATCCGTTTAAATTTTTAGTCATTAAATCTGTACGCTAAATTAAATTCTAGGTTAAGCTAAATTTTATTTTATTAACGTTATTTCGAAATTCAGAAATTTAGTCGTTCAATTTGCACGCCGAATTAAATTATTCAGAGTTAAGTTATTCCGAAATTCGGAAATAATTCGAAAATATTATCCGTTTAAATTTTTAGTCATTAAATCTGTACGCTAAATTAAATTCTAGGTTAAGCTAAATTTTATTTTATTAACGTTATTTCGAAATTCAGAAATTTAGTCGTTCAATTTGCACGCCGAATTAAATTATTCAGAGTTAAGTTATTCCGAAATTCGGAAATAATTCGAAAATATTATCCGTTTAAATTTTTAGTCATTAAATCTGTACGCTAAATTAAATTCTAGGTTAAGCTAAATTTTATTTTATTAACGTTATTTCGAAATTCAGAAATTTAGTCGTTCAATTTGCACGCCGAATTAAATTATTCAGAGTTAAGTTATTCCGAAATTCGGAAATAATTCGAAAATATTATCCGTTTAAATTTTTAGTCATTAAATCTGTACGCTAAATTAAATTCTAGGTTAAGCTAAATTTTATTTTATTAACGTTATTTCGAAATTCAGAAATTTAGTCGTTCAATTTGCACGCCGAATTAAATTATTCAGAGTTAAGTTATTCCGAAATTCGGAAATAATTCGAAAATATTATCCGTTTAAATTTTTAGTCATTAAATCTGTACGCTAAATTAAATTCTAGGTTAAGCTAAATTTTATTTTATTAACGTTATTTCGAAATTCAGAAATTTAGTCGTTCAATTTGCACGCCGAATTAAATTATTCAGAGTTAAGTTATTCCGAAATTCGGAAATAATTCGAAAATATTATCCGTTTAAATTTTTAGTCATTAAATCTGTACGCTAAATTAAATTCTAGGTTAAGCTAAATTTTATTTTATTAACGTTATTTCGAAATTC
The DNA here is from genome assembly GCF_001263275.1 of Habropoda laboriosa. Lineage (NCBI taxonomy): Eukaryota > Metazoa > Arthropoda > Insecta > Hymenoptera > Apidae > Habropoda > Habropoda laboriosa. The sequence goes on along the minus strand of NW_017100265.1, from coordinate 247,117 downwards.
AGAAATTTAGTCGTTCAATTTGCACGCCGAATTAAATTATTCAGAGTTAAGTTATTCCGAAATTCGGAAATAATTCGAAAATATTATCCGTTTAAATTTTTAGTCATTAAATCTGTACGCTAAATTAAATTCTAGGTTAAGCTAAATTTTATTTTATTAACGTTATTTCGAAATTCAGAAATTTAGTCGTTCAATTTGCACGCCGAATTAAATTATTCAGAGTTAAGTTATTCCGAAATTCGGAAATAATTCGAAAATATTATCCGTTTAAATTTTTAGTCATTAAATCTGTACGCTAAATTAAATTCTAGGTTAAGCTAAATTTTATTTTATTAACGTTATTTCGAAATTCAGAAATTTAGTCGTTCAATTTGCACGCCGAATTAAATTATTCAGAGTTAAGTTATTCCGAAATTCGGAAATAATTCGAAAATATTATCCGTTTAAATTTTTAGTCATTAAATCTGTACGCTAAATTAAATTCTAGGTTAAGCTAAATTTTATTTTATTAACGTTATTTCGAAATTCAGAAATTTAGTCGTTCAATTTGCACGCCGAATTAAATTATTCAGAGTTAAGTTATTCCGAAATTCGGAAATAATTCGAAAATATTATCCGTTTAAATTTTTAGTCATTAAATCTGTACGCTAAATTAAATTCTAGGTTAAGCTAAATTTTATTTTATTAACGTTATTTCGAAATTCAGAAATTTAGTCGTTCAATTTGCACGCCGAATTAAATTATTCAGAGTTAAGTTATTCCGAAATTCGGAAATAATTCGAAAATATTATCCGTTTAAATTTTTAGTCATTAAATCTGTACGCTAAATTAAATTCTAGGTTAAGCTAAATTTTATTTTATTAACGTTATTTCGAAATTCAGAAATTTAGTCGTTCAATTTGCACGCCGAATTAAATTATTCAGAGTTAAGTTATTCCGAAATTCGGAAATAATTCGAAAATATTATCCGTTTAAATTTTTAGTCATTAAATCTGTACGCTAAATTAAATTCTAGGTTAAGCTAAATTTTATTTTATTAACGTTATTTCGAAATTCAGAAATTTAGTCGTTCAATTTGCACGCCGAATTAAATTATTCAGAGTTAAGTTATTCCGAAATTCGGAAATAATTCGAAAATATTATCCGTTTAAATTTTTAGTCATTAAATCTGTACGCTAAATTAAATTCTAGGTTAAGCTAAATTTTATTTTATTAACGTTATTTCGAAATTCAGAAATTTAGTCGTTCAATTTGCACGCCGAATTAAATTATTCAGAGTTAAGTTATTCCGAAATTCGGAAATAATTCGAAAATATTATCCGTTTAAATTTTTAGTCATTAAATCTGTACGCTAAATTAAATTCTAGGTTAAGCTAAATTTTATTTTATTAACGTTATTTCGAAATTCAGAAATTTAGTCGTTCAATTTGCACGCCGAATTAAATTATTCAGAGTTAAGTTATTCCGAAATTCGGAAATAATTCGAAAATATTATCCGTTTAAATTTTTAGTCATTAAATCTGTACGCTAAATTAAATTCTAGGTTAAGCTAAATTTTATTTTATTAACGTTATTTCGAAATTCAGAAATTTAGTCGTTCAATTTGCACGCCGAATTAAATTATTCAGAGTTAAGTTATTCCGAAATTCGGAAATAATTCGAAAATATTATCCGTTTAAATTTTTAGTCATTAAATCTGTACGCTAAATTAAATTCTAGGTTAAGCTAAATTTTATTTTATTAACGTTATTTCGAAATTCAGAAATTTAGTCGTTCAATTTGCACGCCGAATTAAATTATTCAGAGTTAAGTTATTCCGAAATTCGGAAATAATTCGAAAATATTATCCGTTTAAATTTTTAGTCATTAAATCTGTACGCTAAATTAAATTCTAGGTTAAGCTAAATTTTATTTTATTAACGTTATTTCGAAATTCAGAAATTTAGTCGTTCAATTTGCACGCCGAATTAAATTATTCAGAGTTAAGTTATTCCGAAATTCGGAAATAATTCGAAAATATTATCCGTTTAAATTTTTAGTCATTAAATCTGTACGCTAAATTAAATTCTAGGTTAAGCTAAATTTTATTTTATTAACGTTATTTCGAAATTCAGAAATTTAGTCGTTCAATTTGCACGCCGAATTAAATTATTCAGAGTTAAGTTATTCCGAAATTCGGAAATAATTCGAAAATATTATCCGTTTAAATTTTTAGTCATTAAATCTGTACGCTAAATTAAATTCTAGGTTAAGCTAAATTTTATTTTATTAACGTTATTTCGAAATTCAGAAATTTAGTCGTTCAATTTGCACGCCGAATTAAATTATTCAGAGTTAAGTTATTCCGAAATTCGGAAATAATTCGAAAATATTATCCGTTTAAATTTTTAGTCATTAAATCTGTACGCTAAATTAAATTCTAGGTTAAGCTAAATTTTATTTTATTAACGTTATTTCGAAATTCAGAAATTTAGTCGTTCAATTTGCACGCCGAATTAAATTATTCAGAGTTAAGTTATTCCGAAATTCGGAAATAATTCGAAAATATTATCCGTTTAAATTTTTAGTCATTAAATCTGTACGCTAAATTAAATTCTAGGTTAAGCTAAATTTTATTTTATTAACGTTATTTCGAAATTCAGAAATTTAGTCGTTCAATTTGCACGCCGAATTAAATTATTCAGAGTTAAGTTATTCCGAAATTCGGAAATAATTCGAAAATATTATCCGTTTAAATTTTTAGTCATTAAATCTGTACGCTAAATTAAATTCTAGGTTAAGCTAAATTTTATTTTATTAACGTTATTTCGAAATTCAGAAATTTAGTCGTTCAATTTGCACGCCGAATTAAATTATTCAGAGTTAAGTTATTCCGAAATTCGGAAATAATTCGAAAATATTATCCGTTTAAATTTTTAGTCATTAAATCTGTACGCTAAATTAAATTCTAGGTTAAGCTAAATTTTATTTTATTAACGTTATTTCGAAATTCAGAAATTTAGTCGTTCAATTTGCACGCCGAATTAAATTATTCAGAGTTAAGTTATTCCGAAATTCGGAAATAATTCGAAAATATTATCCGTTTAAATTTTTAGTCATTAAATCTGTACGCTAAATTAAATTCTAGGTTAAGCTAAATTTTATTTTATTAACGTTATTTCGAAATTCAGAAATTTAGTCGTTCAATTTGCACGCCGAATTAAATTATTCAGAGTTAAGTTATTCCGAAATTCGGAAATAATTCGAAAATATTATCCGTTTAAATTTTTAGTCATTAAATCTGTACGCTAAATTAAATTCTAGGTTAAGCTAAATTTTATTTTATTAACGTTATTTCGAAATTCAGAAATTTAGTCGTTCAATTTGCACGCCGAATTAAATTATTCAGAGTTAAGTTATTCCGAAATTCGGAAATAATTCGAAAATATTATCCGTTTAAATTTTTAGTCATTAAATCTGTACGCTAAATTAAATTCTAGGTTAAGCTAAATTTTATTTTATTAACGTTATTTCGAAATTCAGAAATTTAGTCGTTCAATTTGCACGCCGAATTAAATTATTCAGAGTTAAGTTATTCCGAAATTCGGAAATAATTCGAAAATATTATCCGTTTAAATTTTTAGTCATTAAATCTGTACGCTAAATTAAATTCTAGGTTAAGCTAAATTTTATTTTATTAACGTTATTTCGAAATTCAGAAATTTAGTCGTTCAATTTGCACGCCGAATTAAATTATTCAGAGTTAAGTTATTCCGAAATTCGGAAATAATTCGAAAATATTATCCGTTTAAATTTTTAGTCATTAAATCTGTACGCTAAATTAAATTCTAGGTTAAGCTAAATTTTATTTTATTAACGTTATTTCGAAATTCAGAAATTTAGTCGTTCAATTTGCACGCCGAATTAAATTATTCAGAGTTAAGTTATTCCGAAATTCGGAAATAATTCGAAAATATTATCCGTTTAAATTTTTAGTCATTAAATCTGTACGCTAAATTAAATTCTAGGTTAAGCTAAATTTTATTTTATTAACGTTATTTCGAAATTCAGAAATTTAGTCGTTCAATTTGCACGCCGAATTAAATTATTCAGAGTTAAGTTATTCCGAAATTCGGAAATAATTCGAAAATATTATCCGTTTAAATTTTTAGTCATTAAATCTGTACGCTAAATTAAATTCTAGGTTAAGCTAAATTTTATTTTATTAACGTTATTTCGAAATTCAGAAATTTAGTCGTTCAATTTGCACGCCGAATTAAATTATTCAGAGTTAAGTTATTCCGAAATTCGGAAATAATTCGAAAATATTATCCGTTTAAATTTTTAGTCATTAAATCTGTACGCTAAATTAAATTCTAGGTTAAGCTAAATTTTATTTTATTAACGTTATTTCGAAATTCAGAAATTTAGTCGTTCAATTTGCACGCCGAATTAAATTATTCAGAGTTAAGTTATTCCGAAATTCGGAAATAATTCGAAAATATTATCCGTTTAAATTTTTAGTCATTAAATCTGTACGCTAAATTAAATTCTAGGTTAAGCTAAATTTTATTTTATTAACGTTATTTCGAAATTCAGAAATTTAGTCGTTCAATTTGCACGCCGAATTAAATTATTCAGAGTTAAGTTATTCCGAAATTCGGAAATAATTCGAAAATATTATCCGTTTAAATTTTTAGTCATTAAATCTGTACGCTAAATTAAATTCTAGGTTAAGCTAAATTTTATTTTATTAACGTTATTTCGAAATTCAGAAATTTAGTCGTTCAATTTGCACGCCGAATTAAATTATTCAGAGTTAAGTTATTCCGAAATTCGGAAATAATTCGAAAATATTATCCGTTTAAATTTTTAGTCATTAAATCTGTACGCTAAATTAAATTCTAGGTTAAGCTAAATTTTATTTTATTAACGTTATTTCGAAATTCAGAAATTTAGTCGTTCAATTTGCACGCCGAATTAAATTATTCAGAGTTAAGTTATTCCGAAATTCGGAAATAATTCGAAAATATTATCCGTTTAAATTTTTAGTCATTAAATCTGTACGCTAAATTAAATTCTAGGTTAAGCTAAATTTTATTTTATTAACGTTATTTCGAAATTCAGAAATTTAGTCGTTCAATTTGCACGCCGAATTAAATTATTCAGAGTTAAGTTATTCCGAAATTCGGAAATAATTCGAAAATATTATCCGTTTAAATTTTTAGTCATTAAATCTGTACGCTAAATTAAATTCTAGGTTAAGCTAAATTTTATTTTATTAACGTTATTTCGAAATTCAGAAATTTAGTCGTTCAATTTGCACGCCGAATTAAATTATTCAGAGTTAAGTTATTCCGAAATTCGGAAATAATTCGAAAATATTATCCGTTTAAATTTTTAGTCATTAAATCTGTACGCTAAATTAAATTCTAGGTTAAGCTAAATTTTATTTTATTAACGTTATTTCGAAATTCAGAAATTTAGTCGTTCAATTTGCACGCCGAATTAAATTATTCAGAGTTAAGTTATTCCGAAATTCGGAAATAATTCGAAAATATTATCCGTTTAAATTTTTAGTCATTAAATCTGTACGCTAAATTAAATTCTAGGTTAAGCTAAATTTTATTTTATTAACGTTATTTCGAAATTCAGATATTTAGTCGTTCAATTTGCACGCCGAATTAAATTATTCAGAGTTAAGTTATTCCGAAATTCGGAAATAATTCGAAAATATTATTCATTTAAATGTTCAGTCGCTCAATTTGTACGTCAGATGGAAAATGAAAATATACTATTCTGAATTCTGTTCGTCTCCAACTAGGAAAAATAAAAAGAAAATGTAATAGTGTAAGAAATTTGAAAGAAATATCATGTCAGTCTATTTCTACGTGGTAAAGTGTTAACAGAAGTTCAATTTTCGTTTCAACGGTGCAAGTTTTAAACATAAACCGTAAAAACCTGTAAAAGTAGGAAACGTAGACCTTGAGAATGCTAGTCGTAAACGCGCGTTAAATCATCAAGCAATGCGCAAGACTTGTGTAACATCAAAGTTGAACAAAATAAAGAGAAACTCCAGAGAGATGGATACTTCGCGAGTTGAACTAACAGTAAGTACGAAGTATGCAGTTTCAAGTGTTCCTCTTTTATCTCTACCTTTTCCCTCAGCACGAATAGATACACTTTAACTTGCATACTTTGTACTTGCGTTTCTACTTAACCCTTTTAGGGTTAAGGTTGGGCTCTTACTTGCGAAAATGCTCTCCACAATGACGTGGGTATTGTTATCGCTTTTTTATTGCAATTGTTTGCAAATTAAGATAATTCTGTTTTATATAAGTACGTATCGATATTTATTTCTTTATTCTTACATGTAACGCACTCGTGTTAAAATTAAATTGCGAGTATTGCCTTGGGTTGCACCTTCGTAGCACTTTTGCTCTTTTCTTAATTTGTTCGCGTTTTAGTTGTTATTTTAGTATGTTGTTAGTAGGCATTATATTTCATTCAATTCCTCGAATTTTTAGTTTACCAAGTGTTTTATATAGAATTTCAAAGATTTTAATGTGTCTGTTACAAAAATCCTCTGAAATTTTTAGCTGCTAAAGATACTAAAAGGGTTAAAGTTAGAATCCCACAGAAAGAAGCTCTCTAATTAAACATCAGGGAACAGTGTATTCGTGGAAAATTGTAAAACTGTTTTTCAAAGTTCTATGCAAACAGTCAATTGTTAGAGTTCCACTGTAAGTCATTCTGTGCCTTCCTCGAAATTTTGGATTTGACGTGTTCACTAGCAGGATATAAATAACCAGCCTTTACTCGATTCTCGGCATAAGCCTTTGAAGCTTAGTGGGTTATACTCCGACCCACTTAATGTAATAACGATAATGCATAGCGGATCAATTTTGATCCCACCTTCCCCACAGCACTGTGTCTTTAAAGCATACGGATCGAATGCCTGCTATTACCTATCGGTGATGGATCGTGCACACAATTCACGTGCGTATATCCTGCACGACAGGTGAACAATTTAATCGTGATTCATATTGTAATTATGCGTACAATGATTTCTCTATTCAGTTTTGATACAGTTTCAATCTTTGTAACTAGGATCTTAAATTTCGGAAAATGGAAAAAAAGGATCTTCGCTTCCTCCAAACGAGATTATAGCAATTACAAGATCTTCGAAAAGTATAGCGAACATCTTAATGTATAGTTGACCACGTTGAATTAGTAATGATAGATGTTACAGATTTCAGAACAGTATAATTTAATTTCTCAACTAAATAAATAATATTTTTATCGCGTATTTTTAGTTTCTTTTTGTTCGTTACTATTGTACAAATGGCTTTTAATAAAAAGGACATTTTTCATTTTTTTTTTTTTTTTTGGATAAAATATGTGATTTGGAAAATTATGAAGTAGGTAAAAATTATCTTCCTCTGTTGCATGTAAACTTGCAAATTTAATTGTTAAACGTAGATGGAGATCGAACGAAACAAAGAGTATAGGTTTTTTTAATCGAACAAAAATTGTGACTTTATCGAATGAATTTTAGATGAAAATAATTTCTCTCTGGTCTAAACGAAAGTATAAACGCGAGGATTGCAGTAAGGACATAGTGTAGAATATCATCGTAAGCATGGAATTAAAAGGTTGTGGTAATTTCTACATCTTGAGTGTAAATGTCCCCAATTATATGAAACACTGTCGTTTCCCTCTATCAGATTCATTTTCGGGGCAAGGGAAAACAAAGACAGCAGAGAACGACTCACTTAAGTGAAAATTCCACGTGAATGGTTAGATTATGGTAATTGGCCTCTGCCTTCCCTGGTACGATCTAATTAATTATTAACGTCGATGTAACGTAATGGCAGCCGTATGGCATCTGGTAATATCCATGCTTAACAAAAGCGTCACTATGACAATTATTTTTTTATTGTTAAATAGTATTCAATATTTGAGAAAATTACTAATCAGTAAACTACTCGAAAAAATTATTCTAGCACCTAAAGAATAATACACAAACATTCTTGGCTATTTATATTTTGTCATATTTAAGGAAATATTGAAAATTTGAATTTTTATTAAATCACTAAGGAAATATTGAAAATTTCTATTTATTTCTGTTAAATCGCTAAAGAAATACAGAAAATTTTTATTTCCATTAAATTACTTTAATTGAGTGTTAACCATTGTGTGTTAACAGAACTCTAGTTCAAATTAAGGAATTTAATATAAAACGTTATTTAACATAGTAACAAAATTATTGTACTACACAAAGGATATTAAATTGAAATGGATAATATTATACGTGCTATACTTCACTCTGGCAGCCGTTCACTTAATTATTGCATACCCTCGAAGTTGAGGAATTTCACTCGTAACCAATATTCGTACCGAAACACTTCAAGTATATTTAATCTAACTATGTTTCTTACATATTTACAGTGTTCCTCTATTTTTACTAACAATTCCACGAACTGTTTATCTCACATAAAATATCTCCTCTACTTTCAGGAGTAAAGTAAATGGTCTTTGACAAAGTTGTTCAATACAAAATTACTTTTATTACGTTCAATAGAACAATTTTCTCAAAGTAATTTTTTTCAAAACTTTGAAATCATCTGCATACTTTTATTCCATAATACCCAATTTTTCTACGTTATATGATAATAGCATTCTCTGACAAATTCAACAAGTTATTACAATCACGATCCTAAACGTGGTAATAATTTTTTTTCAAAACTTCAAAATCATCTGACCTAATTTAAGACCTAATTTTTCTACATTATGACAAATTCTGTCATAATTCTCTGAAAAATTACATTTTCATTAACACTAATATTTTTAATATTTTTCCCAAAGTAGAAAGTACATATCGTTAAATATCTAATTATGCCTAAAAACAGCATAAAATCTCTCATTCAATGTGTTATCCACCACACAAACGAACCACCCTCTATAACAATTAATACTGTCGTTAAAAAAGCTTTAAAAATAGCAAGAACCACTCTTTACACACTCTAAAGAGAACATTTATTTGAAACAAACGATGTATCGTATGCAGTGGTGTTTACCCGAGCCCAACAGTTTACCCGGAAATTCATTAACTGTATCAATAAACAGTTGTTGCTTAAGCACTTGCTAACTGCACCCTAATTTTCGATTATACGGCCAGCAAGCGTAAGGCTTTCATCGAGAGCAACGTGTTCTACTCGGAAACTGCTTGGTAATTGGCTATTAACGCGAGCATTTACCTTTGACTCGCATGCCCTTATTACGTATTCCTTTATGTCGTTATTCGGTGTTTTAAGCGTTCCGTGTTTTTCTCGATTGACACGGAGCTTTTTCGCTGCCTCGGAGCCCGCTAATTGCGCGTTAAACTTCCTGAGCTAGTTTCGTCCTGTGGAACTCCCGTGAAAAAGGGGGAGAAAAAAAATACATGCTCCGGAAATAGGCTGAAAATCTATGATATTTACAATTACGCGATACCATCTGTGCGTGTTACGTTAATTTTCATTTGAACCCTACGAAACTCGTGTTGCTCAGCGTGTTACGCGAATTAGCGATTAATTAAAAAAGTTCGGCGCAATTTCGTTGGGATATTATTTTTCTGCAACCTTTTCTTTTGTCCGTAAATCGTTAGTTTTGGGTGACGTTTTTGTTAAAATTGTAAATTTCGAGGCTTTCATACGTTTAGTAATGAACGACGTTTGTTCTCGCAAATTTTTTTCATATTGAGAAATATTTCGTTTGAATATCTTTAGCACAGAAATGAACGAGAGATTGGAAATTACGAGCGGATTTAATTTTAGAGAGAATTTTGAAGCTGCGTGTTGTGTCAAAGGTTGCAACGAAGTAGTACCATTCACTGTGGAAAATCTCTTTGCTTGAAATATTATACGAATATCGTAGTGAAAGCGAACTTTATGATGAAAAATGTTGTTTTGCTTAAATTATAAGCAAATGAAAGCTTAAAAGCAAAATTAGGGTACTTATCGGACTACTTGTTGCAACATATAATATTTCGAAATTTACAAAAATAAATTTTGCAAATATTTTCTATCCTCCAAATGTTTCAGTTCTCAAATTTGTCAAACTGAAATATTTGAATACCAAAACATTATATTCCACCTGCGAGATATTTCAAATTCTCAAAAATTATTTGAACAATATTTTCTATCCGCCAAATGTTTCAGTTCTCAAATTTGTCAAACTGAAATATATATAATTTAAATACCAAAAAATTACATTCCACCCGCGACATATTTTGAATTTACAAAAATTGTTTTAAAAATATTTTATATCCTCCAAACATTTCAGTTTCCAAATTTATCAGACTAAAGTCTGTATTTTAAATACCAAAAAATTACCATTCCACCTGCAAGATATTTTAAATTCCTAAAAATATTTTCTATCATCCAAGTGTTGAAAGTCCGAAATTGAAACAAATCGTGAGTAGCAAAAAAACACACGTCGTTACCGTTTAAACAATACACGTATACACACGGAGAACCTTATCGATTCAGGACAGTTGCTTACGTCCCTCGGGTGCTGCACCTAATTTTCCTCGGTTGTGTCGTTAGAGTTTCTGAAAATTAGTTGAACTCGGACTCCCAGCGGCGTCCCTGCGCCATCAGATTTTGTCATTATATTCTATGTGGGATTTATGCAAGCTAATTTCACGACAGTTTATCGCACGGACCGATCGTATTGAAAGGCGGGACGATGCATATGGAAGTATACGCCTCTTTCATCCTGCGTATTCAATTTGTGAAATCCCGCCATATGCTCTATACAGCTAGTCCGCGCGAAAATTATGCAACGAGCTGGTGATTCCGTTAATGACAATTTGCTCGAATCTAATTTCCAAGAGATTCCCCGTTTCTGCACACCCGGTCGTGTGGATCGACGTTAATTTCATTTGTTTATTGCGCGTTCCTTTCATACACGGTCTGCTGAATTTCTTCCGTGAGAAATGAAGAGTTCGCCGCTTTCTTTCTTAACCGTGTTTTTCGTCGGATGAATGTTAAAGTGGCATAGGAAAGTATTTGAAAATTTTTATAGCTCCGTTTCGTGGAAATTAATTATGTACGTAACGAAGTGTACAGTGGAAGGTTTTTATAAGAGTAATATATAAATATTTACCGAAGATCATTTTTGAAAGAGACACTTTTTGCAATTTTGCAATTTGTTGACGATAGAACACCGATTAAGTTTTCTTCGTGACATTTTTTATACGCCCTTTTCTTATATCTTTTTAAACACTATAAAACGTTTATGTAAAATATTCTTCACTTTATATCTTTTCAAATATTAACATTGAACGCTATAATATTCATACAACATGTTTTGCCTGTACGCCATGGAACACCTAATATTAATTATTTCCCAGTAAAATAAAATTACACAGAAACTGCCTAATCAAAAATATATTTCTCGCTATAAAACTTACACCAATTTCTTTACCTACACACCACGAGACACGTTATATTAATTAATTCTCGATAAAATAAAATTACACGAAAAATTCACATAAACAGTCTTCTCAAAACTAACTACAATATAATTTTTACTAATTCTTTCAATAAGTATCCTTCGGACGCTGCTTCAAAAGTGCACGCCAGTCGCCCAAAATAGACGAAATTTTGCCAAATTAATTACTACCCCCGAAACACCAGGAAAATAATCAGCAAGTAAACTCTGATTAACCAAAACTTGCCACGCTGATCCACCAGTTCCAGGAAAATTGGGCTTGCTGAACGATAATGCACGCTCAAGGCCATGGGTAGCGTCGACCTGTGCAAGTTGATCGTAACACTTAGGCGGAAAATGAATCTATAATGGCGAGTCCATGTTATTCCCCGCATAATCGGCGAATTTCAGTCCGGCAGAGCCTTCGTCACAGTCTTCCGCGTAGGTTCTAACGATCTCGGCTAATTACGTTGTCCTTCAATCTACGCGGATATTATTATAAAAGGGATTAACGTCGTTTTACCCGGGGTGGAATCTCCGTCCGGCGACTTCGACGGGTTTCGTTTGCCGTCGTCGCCAAGGGACAAGGGTGCAATCTTCTCCGTGGGACGCTCACCTATGGGAATATCTCGTTAAGAACGAATTTACATTTACCCTTTTGTGCTCTCTCGTTTCTCTCATTTGTTTTTTTCTTCTACCTTCTTCTGTCTGTCGCGCAACACGCGACTGAATTATCCCGCAAACGACCCACGATTGTTGCCGATGTAACGCGACCAGACCGCGTTAAAATCGAGCCTCGAAACGGACACGAGGACGCGTTAAAAAGGAACGTTTCAATGTTTTCTCTTTCTTTTTCTCTCCCTCTCTCTCTCTCTTCTTTTCGTTAGGTTGCTTTTGTTCGGGAAAATTCAGGGATGAAAGTCGGAGTTTCATTTTCTCTTTCTGTTTAATAATGTGTCGCAGCGTTCAAGTTCGGTTTGTTAGGGATGATTTTCATATGCTTTTAGATGCGGAAACGCGAGGTATTCATGGAAATAAGAGAGTATTTGGGAGTGAAAAGAGGAGCGAATGAAAGGTGGTCCTGGGAAATAACTGTGTTTTTGCATGTTTTGTGTGGAAGGGAGAGAAAATTATTTTAGGCAGAATAGCGGGGATAGGGTGTCCTTTTGAAAAGTTTCATTTTCCAAAGTTTTGTTTTTATTATGCCAGTTCCGTGTGTATTCTGATGTATTACAAAAATATATCATTTTACGTACCATGTAATTAACAGTTACTCCCAAAAATATTCGAGAAAACAAGTATTAAAT
>NW_017100265.1:220490-234292 GCF_001263275.1 Habropoda laboriosa | reverse complement strand
TATTAGTAAAAATTCATATTAAATATTTTTAATATTCTCAATATTATGAATAAGGGTAATATGAACATTATACTATAAATATCCAAAATATGAACTTTTATTAAATATTTGAATATTTGTGTAACATAGTAATTGGACATAATTTCCATCCGTTTGTATTATAATGTCGTATACAAAAATGCATTCAACTGACAATTACAATAAATAACTTTCATAATTAATTAAAATACGTCACTAGAAAGGCAAGTGTACTCACTGTAAATGCCTACAATAATTCATAGTAAACATAAATTGCAGTAAAAATCGCAGCAACAAATTCTAAAAATGCGTTCAAATAAAGAAGTGATTTTTAAAACAGCTTCTACCAGAAACAAAATGGCGCACACAACGTGCTCTAACCATATGCAAACCTCTGAACAAAATCGATGAATCGAACGTAGTACGCTCCCCTCGTAAATCACTTGCAGTAGCCAAACAGGAAATAGCATTTTACTTGCTAGAGATTGACTTTTCGACTTACGAGTACGCGGTACATTTTTCCCTCGCCTCCGCTACGTTCCGCGTGTTTCGAAATAACAAAACAATTTTTTCCAACGCTCTACACTTCGTTCAATTTTTACGTCGCGTTTAATTCCCCCGGTACAGTTTCGCCTACCACCCGTTTCATGTCACACAGTCGAAATAATTGAAGCAATACAAACCTGATTCGGCGAATATAATCAATTGCACCGGGTGCATACTTTTCGACATCGGAATTTAATGAATACCGCATACCTTTCATCGCGCACAAATAGCTATTTCAATGATATCCAGGCTGCTTTCAAGCGAGGTACGGTGCCCTGAATCGAGTAAATTACGAAGCTTACTCGATCGAAAGAGAGAGCTGAATTTTTATTTACCAACGGTCCCGTTCATTCCGTAATTTTCATAGGAAAAGCTGTTAATTAAGAAGAGCCGAGAAAGAGAGAGAGAGAGAGAGAGAGAGACAGGAGGAAACACTAAACGGAAGTCGCTTGAAAACAGGCGCGTAAAAAGTGGCGCGCGCTGGCGTATTAACTTGGTGCGGTGGTGAGAATGATAAAAATATAAATGCCGCGTGGCGACAAGCCCCTCCGGTACTAAAAACTTCCCCAGAGGGCATACGGTAATTTCGCCCGTTAAAAAATCGGAACACTTACCCGGCGAAAAAAAGAGAACATTAAACTGGATCAAGTGCATCACGATTTGAAAGCGCCATTAAGTTAGCACGGCCGCATTTTAGCCGTAGAAATTCAATCGGCGCATTGATGGACAAAGTGGGGGAGAGAAAAATAGGGTGGCGGAAGGTTGGAAAAGAGGTGGAGGAACGCGCGGGAGTGTGACGCGTGGAGGAGGGAGGAGGAACGAGAACGAAGGACGGAAGGAGAAATCACGCCGCGCGTCGAGAGCAGGAGGACGAAACGAGGGGAAGAAAGAGAGGAAGTTCGAGGAGAAAAAAGAACGGAGAGAGAGAATGGTATCGCGAAGGAGGGGATGAAAAAGAAGGAAACGGCGAAAACGGTTGAAAAGACCGTCCGTATCGTAGATTTCTGACGATAAGACGAGGACGGAGAGCGACAGGATGCAAAGGAGACTGCTCGAGAGGGACAAAGACAGAGCTGGAAAATAGAGTACGAGCGAGAAAATAACAAGGGGATGAGGAGAGAACATAAGAGTCGCAAAGAGGAAATGGCATCAACGAGGAGAGCGCTTCATTTCAATGGAATTGGCTGCATCAATGCCAATTAATTAGCTGGTAAGCTCCTGTCGGTTGCCGGCCTCTGAGTAATTTCATTAGTCCCTGGGAGCCAGAGGGCCGTTGGATAAATAAGGTCCTGTTTTCATCGTGAATACCGTCGTCCAGCGTTTCGGGAACGATTTCTCACGTGGGTCAACCCCCTAATCGGTCGATCTACCTCGAAGATGGTGCCGCTGAGCGATTCGACTTGCTCGCGCCGTTGCAACGCTTAATCACCCTTCCTCCTACAACCACCCAGAAGGACACACGAACGCTGTTTCTGCTTCCTGGGAAACAGGCTCTCGTTGTCGTAGCTGAAAGAAACTAACTCGTTTACGTCGGATAATCTTTCCTTTTTCTTCCCTCATTCTTCCCTTATTCTCGTCCGTTTCGTTCGGGAGAAATTGATGAGGTTTCGTGAAGCGAAATTTCGTGAGAAGAACGCGAGGCCGGTGGTGATTTATCGCGGCGCAACGAAATAGATGATTTCGACCGATGAGTCTAACGAGGAAATCCACGGTGAGAGAGGAATCGGCGATTTTGAAAAGTTTCCAACGAGTTTAAACTTCGTACTGTACCGATCACATTTGCGCGGATCAAATCGCCCTGATTGGGGATTTCTGAGTAATTTAAATTGCACCAAGTTGGGTACAGTTCGTTGAAGTCTCCTCCGAGGAATATTCTCGCAGTTTCTTTTTTTTTTTTTTGTAAACTTTCTTGAGGGTATTGTCTGTGTAAATAAAAGATGTTTATCGTTAATTACTTGGAAAAGTTTGATTACATGACTGGGGAATACGCAGGGAACGTAACCATCATGAACGATGAAACTTTTCGCGAGGATGAAACGTTGAAAATGTGGAAAGTATGGGTTTAAAGTTTCGTACCGATGGAACACGTTGATACATTTTTGTACTACTTTTCTTCGTTAACATTAACGAGAATATTTGTCAATGTTTGTTACTATTCTTTTTTTTTTTACTAAAATCTCTCTGCTCTTTGCTACTCGTGCTCGGAGAAAGGGTTTCAGTAACAAGCACGTAATTTCGTATATAAAATGTGACACAAACACAACTTTTCACGTTCATATTTTTACCATTTCTCATTATCGCACCGTGTTCCGTTCAGTTTTCAATTTCCACGGAATGTACACATAATTCCTTTAATCTTCCACAGACTCTGCGTTAACATTTCTGATTTTCACGAGATTTTCATTCACGACCGAAGCGTGAAAACGTAAATTCATTGATTTCCACTTGATTCGAGTATCTTTCGTTCGTTACTCAGTTTTTCATTAAAAAAAAGAAGAAAGGAAGAACGATCGATCTAATCGATTCGGTGTTATCGAAAAGGAATTTAAATGTAAAAAGCTTGCATGGCGATCGGGGAATTTAACGACGAAATTTCGTTTACTCGTCAAACGAAGTCACACGGTATTCCATGGAGAGGGTAAGTACCAGAGAAAGCTTTTAATATTTTAATGCATAATACTCTCGTTCGTTTATTCGAGACGGGAATAATATCTCTTGATACAATTCGTTTCGAGAAAACAACCGGATTAACTTGGTTTCTTCTTATCTGCGTATAATCGCGTCTACCCTGGAAAATATCACCGGGAAACTTCTCGTTTTGCCAGCAATTTAACAGAAAAATGTTCACCGTCACCGAACACAATTTTCATTTCCATCGTGATTATTTGTCCGGTAGATTTCTTGTCGAATTTTTCCCCCGTCGAAATTGTTCAACGCGCGCAAGACAGTTCTTTTGATGGAACTTTTTAATTAAACATATATGTTATATCCAGCTCGAAGTGGATTATATTGAATAACGGAGCTTTGAAATTTTCAATGTTAATAAAGAAACTGTCAGGCTAAAAGCGCTTTTTCAACGAGATTTTCCAAATTCAGCTTAATGGACGTATAATGTTAGCTATCGAATGGCTCGTTACTCTTTTTATCCTTGGCTGTGTGTGCAAAATTTGGAACGAAACGACGTTATTAATAGAGTGGAATGAAAAGTAATTTTAGAAAAGAATATAATAATATTGGAGAAAACGTTCGATCGGATGCTAATGACTCGAGATAACAATTTCAGCGATTAATTGAGTGACAATTAGCTGTAATAACGTTTCGAATCAACTATCTATACTCGTTAAAATTATTTACCCGTAATTCATATAGCGTTTATAAATGATGGAAAAAGGAAAGGAAGTAACACGTGATGAATACAGGGGAACGACATTAAATTTAATTAATTACCACACATCAGCACACTTCCAACTCTCATTATCCATTCCTTCATTATATTCCACCGCCTATCTCCGCCACTCGTTCATTTTTTTCGTTATTACCTCACTCCACTTCACTCATTCATCATTTCGATACACAATTAACCCTTTCAAATTCCACGTTTGTAAGTAACAACCGACACAGTCTTTCGCCGTGATTTGTACTGTTCGGATAATCGGTTGGAAAATCTTTTAATCAGCCGCCTTCGAAAATCGCAAAATTACGAAAGATTGTAGTAAAAATAGTCGGAGCCGAGAATCGCGAAAAATTATAGTAAAGCTGGTCAGAATCAAATTCTCGTTTCTTAAATCTTTCAATTGAAAGGCTTGGTGCAAACATCGATCCTCCTTTTTTAGTTTAAAGTATCAGTGAAAAATTGTCTAAATAGTAACGTAAATTATGCAAAAATTTTTACAAAAATCGTACTGTTGACACATTTTTGAAGAAAAATAGTTCCAGTGGCGGCTCATAAGAATTTGTAGTGGTGGGACTGTAGCGATAAAAGTAAAACAGATCAATATGGATTGAAAGAATTATGTATATCGTTAATAAAACTAAAGGTAATTATTTAGAAAGCGGACGATATCGCTGATTTTTCAAATTATATATGTAGGAAGCAGGCATAATGGAAAAGTCGCGAATACGGTCAATCGAACATTCTCGTTGTTTATCAACGCCCGATAGGCACGAGCGAACGAGCATGAGTGTGCGAGCGTTGGCTGTGAGAATGTTCTGACGTACCGCGGCGAGGCAGGCAAGAAAACGTTAACCCAAACACACCGAATTTAAAGGAAACGTCGGGAACGTTCGGACGACGCGCCGATAAAAAGACGTGCCCGCGGCGCGCGCCAGCAGAATAGCAGTGACCACGATACGATACGATACGATAAGGCGTGTGTGGGTGCTACGGTCTCGTTTTACTCGTCGCGTCATCTCTGTGATTAACGGATAGATACTTTTAAAATTCTATTCCTACATATATATAGTTGGGGCCACGATATAGCAAGGTCGTAAATTAAACTCTCAAGAATCGGCATCGATTGATGTTGCGGCACTCAAGGCCGTGTGTTGCAGTCTGTTTGAGGGTTCCAACAATAAACGAATGGTAGCATATGATTTGGTACTTCAAGTAGAAAATGGTATTTCATTTACAAATGGAAAATATGTTAATATTAAAGCTACACAATCCTTTTGCATTTTCTATCTGTACATAACACGAGCAGGTAAATGAAGATGTTAAAGACCTCAATAAGACCTTTACTTGTAACCGTACTTCCAAAAGCGGCTTTTCCCAGAAGAAAAAAACCCTAAATTGTCCTAGCTGAACTCAATTTTCAGTAAATATATTAGAATCAGTTTGACTTTCGCTGGATACAAGAATTCTTTGTACGGTCCTGACCATGGTTTCAAGTACTTATCTGCTCGTGTCTCTGTCAATTTTCGGGTCCCGGCAGCTAAAACATGTTTACTTTGACGTCTGACCGATTTTACGACCTCGCTATATCGTGGCCCCGACTATACTTACCATATAAATTTAATAGCGACGATAATGAAACTTTAATTTTCTACTAAGCAGAGGGGATGTAGCCGTGCAGCCCTTATAGACGTGCCGCCACTGAATAATTCTAATAAAACAGATCAGAATAGAGTAGAATAGAATAGATACGAACTGTCTATTTCTTGCAGCTGATAATGCGAATTTCGAAAAGTGAATTTTCGACAGAAAATGAGAATGACCAATTATTGCACCGAGCCCTTCAATTCTTTTCCTGAAATTCTTCCCCGTTGATCCACATTTCGCACAACTCCCAAAAAAACAGAATAACCAACGATTCGTCAGTGTTACAGCTTCGTGAAAAATGAATTTTCCATAGAAAATGGAAATCACCAATTATCGCACCGAGCCTTTCAATTCTTCCCCGTTGATCCATATTTCCCTCGAATCCCTAATAACCGAATGGCCGACGACGGTTTGGAAGTTTCTAGCTGGGGCTCGATCGTTTGCCCGACGAGGAATCTCATTAACGAGGGGGCACACTATAATCGCGTATCAGGATCGAACGACATTTACGAATATTAGGGTCCGTCCACAGGGCTCTGCCGGTGGAAAATAGTCGGATTAGTCCGCAGAAATATAGCCGGCTACGATTAAGGCCGTGTAGAGTACATAACGAAACGGGACAAGAGAAAATCGTGTAATCAACGAGCCGTTCAAGTGACGATATTAGGAGTTATGTATGAAAACAGTTCCTCGTTATTTCGACCGTGATAATGCGATCGAACCACGAGGAAATCCTGCCTATTCGCTGCTGTAAATCGCATTTATTTTCAGGACGTTCAGTCTGGTGAATTGGTCGTTAACGATAATCGTTCAACGTTCAAATATTTCGTAAATAAATTCACGTGGAAATATATAGGATTTTCAATAAGGAAATAATGAAATGAAATATTTCGGATTTTCGAATAAATTAATTGATATTTCGTAATTTTGTCGGTTAAAATTTCGATACTCTTGCGATTGAAGTTTGTTTACTAATTGTGGTATTGACAAATATTGTAATTTATCGTGGTTGGTGATTTGGTTTATGTGTATTTAGTTATGTATAAATAATAATATAGTTAAATGCTTTGACGAGGAAGATGATTGAATTAAATAATGTTAAAATTGTTTTTTAGAAGTTTTCATTACAAGATATTACGTAGAGTTAATTCTTATTATTTTTCATTTGCATTTATTAATTCGCGAAAAGACGTATGACAGAATTTCGATAAATTCGTGTATCACTCTATTTTCTGGTTTAAGATTGTCATATAAATCATTAATCAACGTCCATTATTTCACCGAATCGTTTTCCAGCGGCACATAGAAACTTATCATTTCATAAACTTTAGGATTCTTTGAAACTTCTCTCTTATCCCATTCAAGCTAATTTCACGGTCATTAATCATCGTTTTCGTCAATTCTATAAAGATGAACGCTTCAACGTAGAAGCATCTAACTGGTTCTGTTCCCGCAAGTGATTTCATAATTTTCCTAAAAATGTCTTGGAAAAATTAGTACCGAATTAACCGAGCTCCTTCTGTTGTACAAAAATAGAAATTTTTGTGGAATTTAATTTTTATATTTTATGGAATATTTTATAGAATGTTTCAGAATATTATCAGAACAGAATCAGAATCGTTATTTCCTCGAATACAATCTACAAATTACTACATTCCTCCGAGAATCTCAAAAATCGAGAAAAGAACGTGACGAATTGAAATTACTCATTCCCACACTTCCGTTTTTACTTCGATTCCCTCCTAACACCAGATGCGACCCTAATTTCTTTTTACACGAGCCATCAAGAGGTCCCAAACTATTTTCGGTGGAACCCCAAAATATTCCCCGCAACGCGTTTTTACCTTCTAAACTCTCTACGACCGCTCTTTGCCCGCAGAAACTTGTGAAAAATAATAACAATATGCACACAGCTCGAACAAACTCATTCGAACAGAATTTACCCCTTTTTTGGGCAATAATTTTTGGCGCTACCAAAAAATAATGCCAACCATTACGACTAACATGCCCACGGAAAATACCACCGCAAAGAGTTAAATAAGGAGTGCACGCGTTTCAGCTTGCTTCAGCCTATTCAGATCCACTGTTGCTTCCGCTTTCCACCGCGCACTTATTTTTAATGTGCCGCGACTCGATTGGCCGGCTTAACACGACATTGAAGCGGCGAGCGAAACGTTAAGGTCCCTGTTTGCGCGATTATCCTAACAATATTCGTGGCGCGGATGCGATACGGCCGGTATTATTTGCTCGGTACAATGGAAGCGTTGTGCGAGTAACGATATAAGCGTGATTTACGCTCGTCTGCCGCCCTGCCATCCGCCGATACAGCGGATTTTCCCGCTCTAACGATTTGCTTCTTTGACTTTACGCCGCGCCGTGCGAAACGCGCACGGATTAGTGGCCGTTGCGTACGAACTAATGGGACCGGGATGATTAGGAGCGTGAAATTTTCGGCATACACGGAACGAGGATTTTCGAACGACGAGTCTCTCGCGAAGGGTGAAGGATTCACCCTTTTGACGGTAGGATTGTTGGACATTTTCATTCCTCGCCTGTTCGTTAATCCTGATACTGTCTTCGGGTCTTCTTTGACCCATCGAGTTGTCGTTTCTTTAACCCTTTCGCTGCGGCAAATTTTGGCGCATAACGCGTATGATAGATTTAAATGTTCCAGAATGGCCGCAAAATTTTTTTTTTTTTTTTTGGAGTATCGTTTTAAGATTTGTTTTAGTGAATTTACGCGGAAGAGTGCAGAGGGTAAAGTTAAGGCTTGAATTGGTATGAAAGTGCGCCAAAAATGCGGACGAATTTTCGAAACGCCTATAGAGGCCAATTGCAGTGAAAGGGTTAATCCTTTGCACTCCGAGCATGGTTCGATAAGATTAATAGTGAAACTTCTGGAAAGCCAAAGTTTTGTCTTGAAAAAAAAAAAAAAGGATTTTTTAGTGTTTACGAATTTATTTATTTGTATTTCTTGTGTTAATTTGCATTATTTTGATAATATAAAGTAATATAAAAAATTTTCTCCAAAGTCATTACGCGTGTCGCCATAAAAGCGCCATTGGAGTGCAAAGGGTTAATAAGTTTTGCTGTTATCAACGAAATTTAACGAAATTGTTACTAATACACTTGTTTGTGTTCCTTTAACGTTATATTAAGAGTTTATTGTTTAGGTTCATATGGCGTGCTGGTAGGAAAAATTGTTACGCAAGAAGGTCTTTGGGTCTTTTTTGACCCAAACTCGGCGACTTGAAATTACTCGTAAACTATTAGCTGCAGGAAAAGTGTAGGAAGTGAACGTTGGGCGATTTCAAGGGAGACATACGATAGAATAATTAACGCTGTCCTGCATTTATTACACGTAAATGTTGCGAAGATCGTCTCTATTCTTTCTTAGTGCACGTCCTATTTAGATTTCTTTAGGGAAATTAAAAGAGCATTCAAAACTGAGCAAATAAGTATTAAGGCACAATAGGTTTAAACTGGGTATTTATTGAGACGTGTATAATAAAAATTTGATTGCAAAAGGTGGCCAAACAGTTGAAAACACGTAGAAACGTATAAGTAGTTTGAAACTCAAGCAAAGAATGAAATCCATTGTGTTAATCAGTACCCTAAATAAATGAAATAATTACAAAGACACAACAGCAAGCTTATTTATTAAAAGATCGTTTCGTTGGTTTCCCGAATGAAACTTTAGTTTACAAGTGATTCTACAATATAATCTGTCCTTTAGATAAATTTGGCAAAGAGAAAATAGCCTGTTAACTCAATTACAAGAGCATCCTTCGTGTTCCTTTCATAAGTCTGCAAGTAGTTCCAGCAAATTATGATAATTTAAGTCTTATCATTTCACCGAATAAAGAATAACGATGAATTCATTCACAAATAAGTGCTACAACAGCCCTTTTATTCACCGGAATTACCCGTCTTTCATACTTTACATCGATTTTCCTCGTTATCCGGTAGAAAAATGCATTGTTGTAAGTCTATTGAAATGTGAACTATTTTATCGTACTGATTTCATTATAACAAGTGTACTACAACAATTGTACGGTTATCAGACAAGCTCTTTCGTATTTCCTTGGATCGTTGTTCAGCTAATGAGATGTTAAAGAGGAATTTATGAAGAAAAATGAATGTTTAACATTCGTTGTCCCCCCCCCTTCCGTCCCATAACTATCTCGTTCGTTTGACTTTAATCCACTTGGCCGCATCTTTGCTGTGCCTTTTATAGAACCAAGTATATTTACATCCTTTTGTTTTGGTGAACGACTTTAAATAGCGAGATATGTTGTTCAAACGATAATGTCAACAACCTCGGTAACCTCTTGAAAAGTATAAAAGAGCGTAGGAAAGTTCGTGAGCGAATCATTTCGACATCGGCAACGCGTTGGATATTATCAAAGTAAAATATTAAACGTATATTTTTTGATAATTCTAATTTCGAAGACGAGTAACGGATTTGGTTTACAATTAAAAGAAACCCTAACCACACACAGTCACTTACTGTGCCGAATTTAAAAATTTTTTAATATGAAACATCTCGTTAATTTTATTTTTCAATAATTTTAATATATTTATTGATAATTCTAGTCTCGAAGCCAAGTAGCGGATTTGGTTTACAATTGAAAGAAACCCTAACCCCACACAATCACTTACTATGCCTAATTTAAAAATTTTTTTAATATCGAACATCTCGTCAACTCTATTTTTAAATAATTTTGGATCTTCCTAGAAAAATTGAAATTATTTATATTACAGAATTAATAATGAAAAAGGTAAATAACTACAACATTCTGAATTAAATTTGCCAAATTAACAATGTTAATATTAAACAAAATTGTTGTACAATTTTTCTGAGAAAAATACTTAAAATACACGAAATTGTTCCTGCTATTAAAATATAAATAACGAACACGATTATACGACATTGATTAATAAAAATTCAGCAACGTATACCTTATTAAATTTTTCATAACATCAAACGTTTTTCCAGCTCCGCTGCAACGAAATATAATTTATGCTTTAGATCGTTGAAAAAGTTGGACTGTTACACAGAAACCCAGTAACTAGAAGCTTTGTTCAATTAGACGATATTTGCATTGTACCAGGAACGTTTCTGGATCAAATAAAACGGATTTTTACCTTCGTATTTCATCCGTGTGATCTTTTCAGATTCATATTCCACTATGTTTTCCTCGTTGCGCCGGCCTGCACTAACAATTCCCGTTTAATTGAACGAGATTGTTATTATAGGACGAATTTAATTGCTGTATTTTTTATTTTTGCACAGGATGCAACCGTACTGTCAGGAATTCCGTTGGATGGATACGATGGACAGGTCGAATGGGGCGTTGCATTGTTCGTATCAAAGCGCCTCTTAGAGATCCTCAGGTTCGTGCAAATCTTCTTACCAATATTTCAAAAAATTCCATACATTTTGTGCAACGAATTACTTGCGAAATAAAACATAAAATCATATCATTCAGTCCTAATTTTTACTGAAAATAGTTGTATTTTATTCTAATCAAAGTAATCACTGATAACGTAAATAAGCACATGTTCTTCACTCAAGAACCAATTTTTCTGCTCTCTTTCTATAGAATTTTACACGTCACTTGGAAAGGATTTGTAAACTTTAATCACGAATATAAATTTTTCTTGCTATTTACTTTTTCATTGCTTCCAATTAATCGAAGTTGTGGAATAAATTTCATAAAAATAGCAATACACGTATTAAAACTAGAGCTGAGCAAAATTTCAAAAAAAAAAATATATGAAATAGACGTTTTCATTGCTTAGAATACTCGCTTAATTAAAAATGAACAGAAGACGAATTAAAATAAATAAAATATTTCAAAATAAAACCCCGCTATTTTCAATATCCTTCAAATAAAGTGCTATTTTTAAGTATTACTTGAAAAACTCATCGCAACAAATAAACTATTTCACTTTCATAATTATACTCACGATTTAAAATAAAATACACTTTTTACTATTTGAAACAATATTTTATCCAGCTGTGATCAAAACTGATTATACTTTTCCATACGCAGAACTGATTAACTGAGACGAAAAATTTGTGAAATTGCTTAAAACGAAAATTTATTTGGAAAAAAAAAAATAACAAATATTTTTCATCGATTCCTTTGCAAACTATTTAAATGATATCAAAAACTAAACGTACACTACCGGCGAAAAGTTTGGAATCACCTCCCACTTTTCATCAATATTACATCTGCTGCTGATTTTTGATAGATTTGAAGTTTATCTCTGAAGTATATCAATTGATTCGAATGATAAAAAGATTCTCAAAGTCGCTGACATTTTTTTGGAAATTTTTGTGTAAATTGTAATGCTCGGTGATTCCAAACTTCTGGCCGGTAGTGTATATACGTATTTTTTGGCATAGAATTTAATTTTTCGACAACATCTCAAGAGCGCTGTTGAACAAGCGATAATCAAATTTGATCCAGGTGATCGAGTTAAAAGTTAGGACGCTGCAAGTTGGTTTCCTGAAAGAAGCCAGATGCGAGGGTGCCTACGTTCAATTCTCTAATGGCATTGAGGATCTTGAGGATGAAACAGGACGTTATTGCGGCCATGTGAATGGCAACACAACCAGGTAGGGTGCATTTCAATCTACCATAACACGATATACATTACTATCGCAAATAATTCATGTATACAGACAATCGTTACGCTAAAAGCTTCTTTCGCACAGTCAATTCCTCGTCAGCTGTACTTGCCGTAATTATACACCGAAATTAGTATAATTAATTTTGTCAGAAGCCATATTTCTCAAATTCACCGCGTGTAGCGTTTTCATTTCTTCGTTATATTTTAATCACACCGTCGTTTCCTTTTCTCTATCCTCCTCTACGCTTCCGTTGTCTCTCTGTTGTAGGCAGTGTAGCTGTGTTAAAGTGTAAATAAAAATTCCAAGTGTATCGTATAAATTTTGTAAGAATTCTATTTCTAGAATTAAGCGTTCTGAAATGGGAAATCTAAGTCTAACAGATTTGTTGAAATATGTATTTTATTCGAAATGTACACACATACCGTATGTTAATTAACACTTTAAGCGCCGGACCCGCTTTAAGGCGTAATATGTGGACTAGCGTTTTTAAAACGCGTTAAAATCCGGTAAAATTCGTTTTTACATGCTTGTGCAGATAAAAATATGATATCTCTCGAACAGCAAGTGGCTGAATATCATTAAAAATCGTCGCTGTGCCTGTAATAAGCACTGTGTAAAATTTTCGAATAGAAACTTTCTGTTTTACAAGAGTTATTTTATTTTATTTCGTAAAACTGCGTGTTTCTACAAAACTCGTAAATATTGCGGCGCATTAAGTAAAGTTTCCAACAAAATGGCGGGCGCTTTAAGTGAAGTTCCCAACAAAATGGCGGGCGCTTTAAGTGTTAATATCGGAGAAAATTTAAGTTAAACGCAAAAAACAGTTGCAATCGTTAAAAATAAACGATTAGAGTGCAGGAGGAGTTGCATACGGTGAAATAGGAGAATGACAAACAGATAAAAGAGAGGAATGATTGACGCGATCGTTAATGATAAATAGGGCAGGTTGTAAACCAAATGTGTGTACCATTGGTTGGTAATGGATTAAACAGATGCTTGGTGGTCGAAATGTAGTGGTTCCAAGCCTCTTATAAACGCGACATTTAATGTGTGTAAATTTCCATCCCGATGAAGCTTGATGATTTTGGTTTGCTTTAATTTCAGTTTGTTCGTCCTCCGTTCCCTTTTGTAATCCTTATTGGTACGTTTCCGCTTTACACTTCATTTCGGCTAATTGAAGGTACAACGAAATGATTAGCGGGAAGGTAATTTCGTTTCAGATAACACAGAACAGTTAATAACGTAAAAATAATTTTCTCTTCGAAATCTAGTATTTCGTGTAATGTACTGTAGAATTCAATTAGTTTCTACGAATTTACCTGGCTATTCTGGTAATTGCAAAATAGAATAGAAAAGTTTAGTTCAACTTGATTTAAATTATAGTTGCAGATGTAAAATAAGTTTGATCTAATTGGAAATGTACGATGTGCTTGAACAATGAAACCTAAAAATCCAATTCCTGTTATAAAATAAATTATACCTAAATCTCCGAGAGCTTCCTTTTTCCTTCTTTCATTTATGGTAATGTGAGATATTAAATTAAATCCTGGTACAAGT
>NW_017100265.1:207815-220315 GCF_001263275.1 Habropoda laboriosa | reverse complement strand
ATAGTAACTGAAATTTATTGCACCTATGAAACATCTAATATATGTAATGAAAAAATTGTTTTTTCCTAGCCTGTAAAATTTATGAATACCTTTCGTGTTCCTTAATTAGAAGAACACATGAAGTGAATACAGTAGAAATAATTTATCATACACAATAGCCATAGTACGTTAAAATAATGTTTCGAAAACCATTTTGATTTGTTTCTTCGAAATTTCAAACTGCCAATCAAATTATAAAAATATGTATATTTATGGAAAGATAAAACTTCAAGTCAGAACAAAATCTGTTACAATTGATACATTTGAAAGATCGTTACAAACAAGTTTCATACCTCTGAAATGATATACAAAACGATCCAACCGCTACATTTCAACCAGACATGTTACATCCAACCGCGAATATGCGACCGCACCAATCGTTTCCGCGTGCAAGTTCATTAACACCTTCATTTCTGATGGGATTTTCATTACCCACGTATGCTATATGCTAACAAATAATTTTCTAAATGTAATTTGACAAAAGAGACACTCTCAAAAAAATTGTTTCATTGCTAAATAGTCGAGTAATCAATAACTTTCTACTACAAAAAATTTCAAACTAATGTCCTAAAAAATTTACCTCTGCTGAGTTACTCGTCGTTAATTTTGACTCTAAAAGAGTCACCGAGATTAAAATTAAAATTATATCTACTATTTAACAAGAAAATCGTCACAATTCAAAATAGAGCTGTTTTAACCCTTTCTTTGAAATAGTAAGCAATGCACATAAACAGTATTTTATTAGGCACCTTGAAAACGCAGACTATCAGTTAAATTGGAAAAGCTAAATGATTTAGTAATTAATACCTTTCTACCACAAAAAAAAATTTCAACCAGATTTCCTGAAAAATTTACTTTCCTCAGTTATCGCAGCAAACCGCTAAAAAAATTCTCCTCGAACTCGACGATTTTTAATTCGCATCTCCCAAGGCGCGACTCACAGATCCTAGACGTCCACTCACAACGAACTCTCTGTTGAACCGTCAAAAAACCATTCAAGCCAGATCCGTGAATGTTCTCTTTTAATTATCCCGCAGGCTGTTCCTGAGAAAGGGGCCTAATTTAACGATCATAATGGACTCGGACGTAAAGTTCGCCGCCGAAAATCCGGTGATCTTCTCCGCCCAGTTTTCCATTCTACCCGCCCAGCTGGCCGCCGAACGTTACCGTGGTTTCTCCCCGTCCTCCCCGTCCGAGTGTCCGTTGGAGTGCACGGTGAGGAACGATCGAAGGTCCTGTAAGCTCACCTCGCCGGGCTACCCCGGCGTGTATCCGCGTGGAATCAGATGCAGGATCGCCCTGGAGTCGAGCACGGGTCGCTTTAAAATCGGCGGCCAGCCGGACGACCTTTTCGATCTGATGAATCGCACGTCGCAAAACAACTGCCAGACGGAGAACTGCGAGAAACATGTGGAGATCGTGGCTGAAGCGGCAAGGACGACGAGGGTCGCGAGATCGTTGGGACGGTATCTGCCGGAAGATATCCCGGCGAATAGACGAGCTAGGAGTCCTGATCACGAGGAAGAGCTGGAATTTATCATTGGTCAGACGTCGCACAAGGCTAGAAGGGGCAGAAATAATCGGAGAAGACTTAAGAAAGCGAAGGAGGATGGGAACGGATCAAAGGGTCGGAACTCCCGTGGAAAAACGACGGACGAGGATATTCGGAGGAGTAACGGTCGTCGAAAAGAAATCACCGAACAGTCTTCCGCAGACGCGTTCCACGGGCTGAGAAGCGGCTCGAGGCAATCGAACAGTTATCGCGATCAGGGAATCCGGCCAGAATCCATCCAGAAGCGACTTCGTCACCCGCAGCGCGTGCATAAGAAGTCCATGGGCTCGATAAGCCCGAAGAGGAATTCTGATCATGATCTGCGAGATATATCGGACGCGAGGATCATGCCTGACGGGACGGGACACGAGATTGCGAGGAAAGGCTTGAGCCAGGAGAAGATCACTGCATTACAGGTGAGTTATCCCGGTGAATTTATTTCAGACGACACTTTCGGGACGGGGATATCTCGACCGTTTCGATCGGGTTGACGATGTTTTGATCGATCGACTTGCAGTTGAACGACTGTGCTCGGGAATTACGGGATACGTTGGTTATGTTAATTAGCAGATGTGTTCGAGTCTGTTGCTCGTGATACACGAATTAGACGAGCGAGCTTGAAAGATGTTTAAAACATGAATTCAGGGATTTGGATATTGTAATTGGGAAATTGAAATGGTGAACAGAAAAATAAGAAATAATTCTTTTAGTGGAGAAGGATGCAAATTTCATGCTCAATACGGTGGTAAATGTTGCGACTTCTAGAATAATTTAGGGATATTGAAAGATAGAGCTAAAATTAAAGTGAAGTGTCAACTTGATGAAATTTAAAGGTCAGCATCTTGGTTATTAGCGACCATAGTTGGCGATTATTCTATATATCACAATAATTGCTTAATATGAAAATTTATTTTCCTTCGAAATCTATAGAAATGGTAAACGCTGAAATTTCACAGCGTTCAAATCTCCATA
The DNA here is from genome assembly GCF_001263275.1 of Habropoda laboriosa. NCBI lineage: Eukaryota > Metazoa > Arthropoda > Insecta > Hymenoptera > Apidae > Habropoda > Habropoda laboriosa. The sequence goes on along the minus strand of NW_017100265.1, from coordinate 217,752 downwards.
TTTTCCTATTGTACTAAAAATTCTCACTTCTGGTACTTACATCGTTTACCATTTCAACACCTCAATTACAAAAATCTAAAAATTTGGATCTCAGACTTGCACCTTTATTTCGGTTACAACGAGAATGTACAGAAATGAGAAATATTACACACTTACACAACGTGTGCCGTAAGTCGTGGACCAAACGGTCTCAGAAAGATTCTATACTTCAAAATAAATCGAAACGATAGAACAACGCTTTGTCGTACCAAGCTTCATTCTTCTAAAACAACAACTTTGAAAATCCATCGTTTAAAAGTCGCTAAAAAAAAGTGTTCTAAAATCGCCCCAGTCCCTCTAAAATCACGAACTAAATCACACCCTTCTTTCCTTCATCTCGGCGGAATAGAAGTTCGAGCGGAATTGCAGGAATTATTTTGCAAGTACCGTTCCGCTTTAATTTCTCCGCGAAGGATGCACCGGTAACTGGCAAACTCTCGCTAAACAGTTCTCGCGAAGTTTCCCTTCAGAGAGTAAGTTGATTAAACGTTCCGTTTCGAGTGTAGCAAGTGAGGAATAGGGTAGAAGAGCACAACAGCACCGGGCGCGGTGCAGACAATACGATTTAACTCCCGTAAAAGTCAGACGGAATAATCATTTTTTCCCTCTCTCTCTCTCTCTCTCTTCCCGACAAGGTCCCCGACTATCGATACGCGAGAAAGGGTCGACTGCTGGATAAGTTAGGAAGCACCAGTTGCGTGGGAGATTATCTGACGTTATTGGAGAACGTGAACGGGAAGATCATCGAAATCTCGAAGTTCTGCGGCGAGGGTCACGTGCCGCGGATTCTCTCACGGGGGAAGAACATTATCGTGGAGTTCTTCGCTGAACAAGACGGCACGGTAATGCACGACGGTTTCCAGTTGTCGTTTCAGGAAACAGAGGAGGTACAGCTCGGTGTGAAACACGACAGAAATTGCGAATTTGTCTACAAAAGCACGGAACGGACAAGGGAGAATATCAAGTCGTTGCAGAGCTGGTATCCGCCGAATACGTTGTGCAGCTACAAGTTCATGGGCAGATACTCTGAAAAGATCTCCGTTCATATGAAGATAATCAGAAACGAACCGGACCAGGAATACGCGCCCCAGAAACGGAACTTCAGCCTGAATTACTGCTCCGGGAATGAGATTGCAGTTTACAATGGGATAGAGGTGAGTAACCATTGAGGCAGAGCAAGGAATCAGCGAACTGTGCGGTGAACTTAAAAGGTTCATTGTCGAGGTTGTTTTATTTCGTCGTTCTAATTTCCTTCCTCAGTAGTTTTCCGGTACTTCCAGCGAAATTTTCTAGCTGAAGTGCAGGATTTCAAGTGTTTCTCGTATCTCTGCAGGTTGAATTTCATTTAATACATTGTCTAACGTTAATTTTTCAAAAGAAATTTCGTTAATTCGTAAAGCTTCAGACATTTCTGTCTGAAAGATTAAATAAACGATTACTTATTTCTCATATTTCATACTTTTTATTTGCATCACGATACTAATCTTAACGTTACAAACGTAAATATTAGGTCTACCGGAAAGTTCTGTCCGATAATGTCATTACCACAATTATTGTGAACCCACAAATTACCATCATCATTAGTGTCACATGCGTAACAGACGCCGCTTTGGTTGCCGAACAATAACATCGGTATTTTCAATAGACAGCACCTTCTAAAAAGCGAGGTCTTAGCCGGCATGGGCAAATTACTTTATCACACCAAAAATTCGACGACTCTCACACCTGGACACCACATGCCCTAAGACAATAAAACAGACCTTCGACATCACCAATTTTCAGACAAGCAATATAACAAATGTAAGAACAAATTCCCCACTTTCACACCACCACCAGACACACCCCAAACACACCGAAAAAACCAATCACCACCTACGACAGTTTTCACACCACCAATCACAACACACACGTAGTTTATAAAATAGCGAACGACACACAATTTTCCGATCAGTAAGCCTAGACATTTCGCGCTCTGTTCACGTTGTGCGTTAATAATCTATCTTCCGAGCACTACCTGAGTCCCCTATCCCGAGTAGATTCCTTAAATGGTCTGACTCAAAAAGAGGGACAATTATCGGTTTCGCAACAAACGATGGAAATAATATTGTTCAGTAAATATTAATAAATATATCGAAAATGTATTATTTTCTTTTAATTAAAAAACGGACAGAACCTTCCGGTAGACTAATATTTATTTTTACCACAGAATAATATTTAACCACGGTACTGAACGAAATAACAAAATACGCTTTGCTCGTGTTTTTTATTCAACTAAAAACACGATTTGCAACATTTAGAAATATTACAACGTATAAAATTTGCAAAAATATAAGGGTAAATATGAATTCTTATCGGTAGAAAGGGTTGCATTAATTTAATTTTAATTTTATCTATTTTCAGTCACAGTATCATCCTTCCGTTCCTACTTCACATTAATTTCATTCATCTGCTATTTCTCTTGCAAACATCCCCCGTTAAATTTCACGAAAATTTTGTTCCACCGTGGGTTTCATTATTTCAAAACAACACGTGTAACTCTTTCACCACCATCTTTTTCATCCGAGAAGACACAATTCCTGTTATGCTAATTACACATCCCGGTGATTTACACTGTCACGACGTATACATATACGACTATCGAATTTCCAGGCGAACAACAGCGTCCTGATGTGGTCCTACTGCGACGTGTCCCACCAGGACATTAATAACATACAAGTTCCTCTCACCTCCAGCGGGAATGAATTGTTAATACAATATTACAGCGCGAAGGGCTCGTACGATGGTCAAGAGTTCACTTACACGATATCGTACAGGTTCATGAAGAAATCGCTCAACTCCACCACTAGACGTCAGGTGCAGGACGATTTCAAGTTGATCTCGCTGAGACCGGTGAACTTTTCAGCGTTGAATTTGAACGAGAGCGAGAATTGCAACTGCGATTTCGGCGACAGAATCGGCAGTTTCAAGAACTGGTTCATGGTCCTCGTTGTCCTAGGTATCGTCTCCTTTCTCGGCGCCATTCTCACGATAATAGCGCTCCTGGCTAAATGCATAAAAATGCGATCGATGGAGAAGAAACTGTTGCAAACGCCGAAATTGTGAATGAACATTTTGTACGATTTTCTATCTGCACGAATAAAGTAATACCTTTTTTTCTTTGTACGAGGAACGAAAGATGATTATCTAACGATGTATAGATTTATGAGGATTGATCTAATCGATGGTTTTTTTTTCTTTTGGTGTTTTGTACGTTCGTTTGTATTAGGTTGGTAGAAAAATAATGGTTTTCTGAGATATAATTTGCATTTTAAAATTAAGTTTGTATTAATGGAACTGTGAAACTAATCTGGATATTGTTTTCGGTACAAGTTTCTTTGTAGTACACGTATGTATGGGATAACGATAAATTAAGGGTGGAAATTGATATATCCGTAGAATTTATTGAGAAAATGAAAGTCCTAGATGCATCTTTTATTTTTCAGTTTCAGTTGGTTCAACTTTTTTACCCCTCAATCACCCTGTATCAAACCTTTTACATATTGCAAAGCACTCGTTGCTAAATATCGATAATTAAGTACTTTCGTTTTTGCAAAAAATGTTGTCTATACTCTACTAATGAATGTGCAAGAATAAAGAAAATGATTGTCGTAACGTTGCGATCAATTTTCTACTCGCAACATAAAATTCTGTGTAACGTGTTTATTTTCGCAAAGGTAACTACTGGAAAATCGAAAATTGAGAACTGTGTAACTGTTGCGAATTAATCTCGATAGAAATAGAATCTATGTACGCATAATAATCGACAAAATGTAGCAAGTATAACGTAGAATAGGAGAAGAGCCATTATTTTTGCACCAATGCAATACGTATTAACCCTTTGCAATCGAGTGGTGACTGAGAAGCGACGTTCAATAACCGTCACTTGGTAAATAATTAATGAAGACAGAGAGCAGATCTATGGGCCTTCGTAAATTTGTTTATCATAGTGAAATAGAAAAGTTTCTTTATTTCTACGTTAGTTTTTGAAAATTTCAAAGATCCGATTTGCAACCTTTCCTACAGCAAAATCACCTCCGAGTGCAAAGGGTTAAATTCTCTTCAATCTTCGCTCGAAAAAGATATCATTTTTTGCATCCATCAGACAGTCGTCGAATTTAAAAACACGAACAATTAAACGCTTTGCTGCTCGGGTGCTATTTCCCGCACTCTCCCTTAATCCTTAATTTCTGTTCTTCGCACACCTCCACCAACGAGACAATTTTTCAAAACGACGCAGCAGCTGAAATCTGCCGCAGCGGAAGGGTGAAAAACTTTGCGTCGCGTAAAAAAATATCGCGAGAAAGTTGAAGGTCTCACCGAGATTTGAACTCGGATCGCTGGATTCAGAGTCCAGAGTGCTAGCCGTTACACCATGAGACCTTGACCGTTTTTCCAACGAGAGCAGAGTTAGCCTGCGTATTGTAAATAAAAGAAACCGCGTACATCTGTATGTCTATGTTTGAAAATCGATGGGACACATCGAGGACGGTGGACGGTGATTGAGATTGGTAGATCGATCGCGGAGATCTGTCGTATCGAAGCATGTAAATACCCATCATCCTCGACATATCTGATTAGAAGATAAGAAAATCGTATTGTTGATGTGAAAATGAGAGAGCGAGAGAGCGATACAAGGAACGCGAGAAGTTTGCACGCGGTAAAAATAAACACGATGTATTTGTCTGTTAGAAGATGTAAGGAAATATCGTCGCTTGAGGAGACACCTTTTTTTTTTTGTTGGTGATAATAAGAAGTAATTACTCCTTCGTTACGGTGTCTCGTATAGCTTAAGTGTTATTTTGCAAGAGAGAAGGAACATCGCTTGTGTACAATAAGATAATCAAACAAGGACGTGTACATTTGCAAGCCTGTGTAATATAATTCGTTCTTTCGTTATAAACATATCCTTCCAAAGAAAGTCAGAGGTTTCTTCGCAGCACGAATGCTTTTCGATCATTTGGTGCTCGGAACCTCGAGTATTCCGGTCTGAAGAAATTGCTTGGAACGTAGTGTAAATTGTCGTTAAGGATTGCAAACGTAAAATGACATTAGCGTCGATTGTATATAATAATTTATCGTAACGAAATGAGAACAGCTACATTCCTGTGTTGCAATGATTACTGAAATCAGAAGAAAGCATACAGTACAATCAAAATATCGAGACGAAAATAGAAGATGCGGCGATATTAATGGTACAGATACGTGGAAGTCGATTATTCCTCGTTCAAAAGTATGATAAATTGTAGAATAAATTTTTCTAAAATTCTCTGCAAACTTCTCATTTTCGAGACGATTAATTTTCATCGTTCGCGAGATTTAAGATTCTTGCAAAATTTAGATATTAAAAGTGTTGATAAAATGAGTCGAGCTGTTGTTTAGTCTTTCAAGAGGCCAGTCATAGATGCGAAGAAACACTTTGAACAAATTTTCATTCAAAAGATGAATGAAATTAGAATAACAATAATGTTTATTTCAAGAACGAAATCTGTCACGAGATAAAAATTCCTACAATATTTACTCCATTTTGTATCATCAATACTGCCGTGCTGTGTCTGAAGAAAGTAATCAACCAAAAAAAAAAAAAAATCAAAAAATGCTTATTAATAACATTTTCATAGAAAACTTCGAAAATCTATCTTCAAAGGATAACAAAGAGTATCGTTTTATCGCAACGATCCTGTGCAGTTGAAATAATTCAACGTACAATTATTATCAAAATGAATGCCAATATATAGCAGATGTCCTGTTCGAAACAGTTAAGCTATATTCCAAACGACAGAGGGTTAGCGTAATTCAGCAAACAAGGCGGTAGGTGTGCTTGCAAACGGGATGAAATACGTGCGAACGAAACACTTGGCGGTGTAACGTCTTGCGAGATAAACTATCGCCCCATTTATTGCATCTCGTGGCGAAAGTTTCACGGTATAAGGGGGTATAAAGAGGGAAAATGATCGCGAAACGACGTCACGCTATGGTTGGTCCGATTAATCGTTTCTCGAAATAGCGAAAATAACGGTGGATATTGTGCGGATCAGCGTCTCTCAAATTAATTGCATTCAACAGGTGGAATTACATAACGAATTAACACGTGACGAATCAATACGAGGAAAATAAATGTTCTATATTTGTGGAAAAGTGTGATCGTAAATATGATAATTATTCGTGACCGATTTTCTTAACGTTGGTTTTGTGAATTTTCCTTGTCAACGCAGTATGTCAGTTGGAAACTTTTTTATAAACAGAGACAATAGAACAATTCGTATCGTTAGAAAAGAAATACTACTGAACTGCTAGAATTATTAAGAATATTAAATTTGAATTTTTAACGTGAAATATTTCGAATTAAAATTTTTGGTCCCCTGTATAATACATCGCGAATGTGTTTTTAATTCTAACCATTAAATTTGATCAGACAGTAATAGTTTTTGAAATTTTTACTTTAGTTATCTTTTTCAGCCAAATTGTATCTTAAAACGCGATCTAAATTAATTTGAGAAACGTTCTGGTTGATGCTTAGAATGAGACATGATAAAGCATTTGTGCTGACAGTAATTAGAAATTATATAAGCGATGATTTACTGGAAACACGTTGCACCGGCTCAGGCAAGATATGAATCAGCACTTGTTTGTGTATTTAGCGCGCATTTCTCAATGCAGCAAGCGAGGGAACGTAACAGCGATTCCACTGCGGTGCCAAACAATAATTTGTTGAAATGTTCCTAACTCGTTTCGTATACGCGATGTCGCGAGAGTGTTAACAAATAGGTCTCTAAGCATTAATTTTTATTGTCTTCGCATGTATTCACGTATCACCGTCGAATACCGAACTGCTCCGCATTTTATAACCGTGGAGCATATTTTTGTAAAAAAAAAAAGCCGACAGAAAAAATAATAAGCAAAGCAACGTGTAAATGTGATAATATTTAATCGAATTGTACGCCCACTAAGCGATCTATAGCGTTAAAATGCTCGAAAAATGTGTAACTGTGTTACGTAAGATGAAACGTCTCATAATAAAAACAAAAGTATTGCTAATTGTACGCGATTGCTGGATCTTCTTTACTTCGTTCTACTTGTTTATTTAACGTTTTTATTACGTGTACAGGAAAGAATAGTGCACACAGTAAATTAGTAGATGTTATTAACACGTAAAAGTGATACAAAGTCATAACCATTCTTTTTCATAAAAACCTAACCTGCTTAAGTAAAGAAGAGAAAAGAAAGAGAAAAATAATAAGAAAACGGAAAATATATACGTATGTAAAAGAGTGCTGGGTAAATAAGAATAGAAAATGATTAACAGAAGAAAAAGATAAAGTACTAAAAATAAATAAAAGATTTTAAATATTAATAACAAAATACAATTAATAAAAATATGATTTACTAACCTGTCAAATTTTATACAAGAGGAAGTACATAATAAGTAGATACCCACGCAAAATGATATACCAAGACAGTTTAATTACGTACCTTTTATCTATTGCCGTAAGCAAATCAGCTTTTATACATAAATTAACATATTATTAAATATTATTAATCGGTTCTCGAATGTATTTGATACATTTGAATTCTTTGCTGTTTTTAACGTATTCCGTGTTCTACAGATAGATGTCGCATTCGTAATCGGTGTGTTCGTTCATATGACGAGTGTCACTAGCCATAGGGACTTTTAGTAGAACGTTGGGCGTGCTGCCGACTAGTACGGTACACTAGTCTTATGCGATTTTTGTCATACGGTCTGAAATACGACGTCGGCCTGAACTAATGGTTTTGAAGCGTACTTCCACTATTAAGAGCGGTGATTTTAAAAACTGCTTCGAGCAAAACAATCGATGTCCGTCAGAAAGTAAATACGGAAAGTTGTTGTCCCAGACGAGATTATGTGTGTATATTGTTACTGCGTTGTCGATACATTCTATGACCCCGAAACGCAAATGCGTGCGTCTGAATCCATTCTGATTCGTATTAAGAGTGCATATTATTTTGGATTATATGAAACTATAGATTCTTTATACCAAAACAAATCAAAAATTCCTGTACCATTTTACAATCTGCGGTTTCGTTTTCGAGGTATAAGAAATTAAAGATTGACCTGAGGATATATTGTCTGACAATAGAAACGCACTGACACAGGGATACACGTTTGAATGTGAGCTATATGTCAGTAATAAACAATATCCGTTACATTACGATTTGTTAAATCGCAATGTGCGTTTTTAATACATGCAATATAAAATAATATGATATACATTGTATGTATGCCTAGATACAAGATTTCCCGCGTAAAAATTTTCACTCTCTACGCACTTGCGTCACACGTGTAATTGAATTGAAGGCACTCGAAATTTTGTTTCCTTCACTATTTAATGCCTATCACTGTTCTTGATTTTAATTCCTATCACTAATAATGCAATGATTTAATACCAGTCCTAATCAATATAGCAGAATGTGTCACTGTGATAACAAGGCTTTAGAGCCCCGGGAGTATGTAACAAAAAATACATTGAATGAGTGATCTAGTCTGTGCCAATAGCGAGAGAAGCGCCTCCAGATAATAAAGAACATACTCGCAAAAAAGTGTGGTTATTTACCCTAGACTTAGCCACACCACAGACTTCATATACTATCGTTAGTCAACGGTCGATTTGTACATGCATAAAGTTAGTAGCGAGCTGCAAATTCTGAAAGGAGTATCGTAGAAATTTTTATTGTAAAAATTAGAACATAATGGCGAGGATACCAGCTATGAAAGAATCTTTGGATAAAGTATTACACGATGATAGTAGAATATGGACTAAATACCTCGCGAAAATCGAGAAAAGTACAAAAGTAGATCGACTTTACGTTTTTTTAGGTATGAAGGTTAAAATTATTTTATAAATTTACTATAACAGTTTTTGTCGTGCCTGCTTGAATTGATTCATTTCCGTTTTACGTAACGAGAATCTGCCGTAAATTTCCTCTACAAATACAGCAATTCCACTGTGATATTCGATTTAAACGTAAAAATTTCTAAACTGCATGCGTATATCATTCTATTATGCGAATTCCATTATATCTCAACATTATCATAGAACCTTGACAACGCGGTTATTTTGCTGGACAAAGTTTCGATGAAACGTTCAATGATAATTGAATATTTATCACGATGACGATAACGCAGTCGTAAACATTTATTTTTCTTCAGTATGCAACAATTTATTATTTTATAATAAAATCTATATACTTCATGTATATGCGTCATTTACAGTACTCGATTTTAGCAAATATTTCGATAATATCCTTTGCAATTTTTTAGGTATTGTTGGATTATCAGCTTTATATTTAATATTTGGAGTTGGTCAACAGTTAGTATGTAATATTTTTGGATTTGTATATCCGGCCTACTGTTCAATGAAGGCTTTAGAAAGTCCAAAGAAGGAAGATGATACAAAGTGGCTGACGTATTGGGTTGTCTTTGCAGTTTTCACAATTGTGGAATTTTTTTCGAATTTTATTTTAAGCTGGTTTCCAGTTTATTGGCTCTTTAAGGTATGACTATATTCCAACCAATATGAATAGTAAATTATTCATATTTTTAACATAATTAATTTCCTCAGTGTGCCTTTTACATGTGGTTAATGGCACCTATTGAAAAGAATGGTTCCAAATTTTTATACCTCTGTGCTATTAGACCAGCTTTTCAACGATATCATGGAAAAGTTGATAAATTTATATCATCTGCTCAAGATGCAGGTACATTTATAATAATGAGATATAATGTGTGATTAATGCTGACCATATTTTACTATAAAATATTTTTATTTCAGCTGTAAAAGTTGCAACAAATTCTTTGCTGTCGGAGAAGAATGATTAATTT
>NW_017100265.1:197171-206780 GCF_001263275.1 Habropoda laboriosa | reverse complement strand
GAAGAATGATTAATTTTCACAATTTTGAATCCCTGAGGGCTTAATTTTTATCACTTAAACATTTGTACTGTTTTTCCTTCTCACCCATTCCTAATAAAAAAAGAAAATATATTTGACACCTTTATTTTTCTATATGCAATGTACATGATGTCCGGTTTTTGGTAACGGTTTTATTCCGCCGCGAGCGGCTTATTTCGATAGAATATGGGAGACTCTGAAGCATCATGCAACTAGATTATTACAAAATATGCTTTTACACATACAGTCGCCTCAAAACGTAAGTTAACGATTAAGTGTACGCGGGTAAATGAATAAAATATATGCTAAATAATGATAATAAACATTTTGGTAATATACATATATTTTTATGTACATATATAAATAATAAAAAAAGTAGTAATGTGATTTTATCTTAACAAATAAACGAAAAATGCATATTTTGTCCGCTTAATAGCATCGAAAAATAAGTTAACGCTTCAAATTCTATACTAAATATCATATGTACGCATATTTCAATGGAACTAATAGCGGGTGTGGATATATAATGGGTGAGAATATATGTGCATGATGTATGAATATCAAACTAATGAATTATAAGATTGTAAAATTTCGAAAGCCACAAATAAGTTATTAATCTTGCACAAATATAAAACAAGCCCTTTTTTCAACTATACCTATTGAATTAAACTGTTATTTGAATTAAATTCATGACACATGTATGTTTGCGTGCCATTCGTTATTATATTTCTTTTATTTGTATTCATTAGTTATACTAGTAATTTGATATATTTTATATGTGTGTAAGGAATGATACGCATATTACTCGTAATCGTATATTCTATCGTTAATAACATGTATTTGGGTCTAACGGTAGCATTATAAATGCTATTGTTAGTATCTAGAAAAGTGGAGAAGGTTTAGTTACGTATAAATCAAGTACTACGTACGTACATCGCTTTGACTGTACCAAATTTTTGTATATTTTCTTCATTAATGTTACAATGGAATTAAAGAGGTATAATTGTATTTATTATTGGTCGATGGTACCTTAAAAAAACACGTTAGTAGATCATTTTAAGATGTTATTATCTATTACATATCCTTTAATTGAGCACTTGATTCGTGTTTTAATAAAATGCTTCGATGTTATAGATGAAAATCTGTCTCTTGCAGTGTACTTCTGCAAATCGTAAAACAATGAAATTAATCGAACAACATATACGTACACTTGGAATAATAAAAATACGTACATTTCTTTAAAGTGTAATTTCTCTGCTGTTAATGCAAGCTTTCTGATGTTTCGAATGGTAGATGCTGCAGCAATTTGCACTTCCGGATCTTCCGACCCCACCAAACGTAGCACATGCTGTAAATTTTCAATACAAATGTACAATGATAATTACGGAGCGTTTAGAAATTATACAGGAAAAAATTCCATTTCACTAATATAAATAAATCCAAATTGTTTGTTAAATTTGTTAAAATATCTCGTAACAGTTGTTACATTAATATGTAAGATTAATCATTTATTTTGTACGCATAAATTTTAATTAGCCGAATAATCGCTGAAACAATGCTACGATATGAAATGTTCTTTAAAAGAAAAATAGTAATGCACCTTTATGACACCGGCTGAGTGCATGGTGATGCAGTTCGTGGGTTCTTTGCTTAAATGATACGCCGCTATGCAAACTCCCCTAAGAACTTTTCCGTTTTTGCTAGTCATATAATTAACAAGTGGAGCGACCGCGTTTAATTGACCAAATTTATTATTATTATCTCCCCAGTCGCAGCAGTGAGCTATGGCCAAGGTTAAATTTGCACGCAGGTCTTCATTTTTCTGAAAAAACAAATAACAGAGTATCAAAAGAATAAAATATCTGCCACTAATCGTTCAAATAAACTGAAATTAACTAAAATTATTGAAAAATTAACTGTTTTTATTTGTTATTCATTTTTCAGATACTATGTTAAAGGCTTCAACAAATCAGAACCAAAATGGCTAATTAAATACGTTTCAAGGACTAAGTGAAACTCTAATAAGAGCACATCATTTATTTATTATTACACATATAATTTGAATTTCTCGAAAATGATATATTTCATAGGGCAATATTTTAAAAATTATTTGAGATGGTGAATTGAAGCTTTGCAAGCTATTTTAGACATAGATTTTGATATAAATTTATTGCTATTATTATTATCTTAAGCTTAAAGTAAATGTATATTTAGTCGAATTTTAATATAAAAGTATATCACGTTCTTTTATCCTTAGTTCAAACCATTTCTCTAAAATGTGCACCCTGAGTAAAATATTTTCTACAATTACCCACCTAAAGAAAAAAAATGTAAAACAAATCAGTTAAAAGTGTAATTTAAAATTAAAAAAATATCCATCCACTTATGATACAGAACACACAAAGGCTACCTATCACTTTTCTTAAGTTCTTAACAAAAAGAGCACTGCTCAAGTTTAGGTGCACACTCTCTTCGGTTAATTCACGTAACGAACACGTTTAATCAAGAAAATCCAAAATTCCAGTTCGACCGAAGAAACCCAACGTTCCTTAAATAGCAACGCAACGTTTCCTCCGACATGTTCCATCGTCCATCTAAGTAGAAGGACCGACTCTCGTCGAACGAATTCGCAAGACCGTCCAATTTCCAGAACGGTGGACAGTGTCTCGAATGAAAATGACGGGAATTAGTACCGTGCTCACGAGCTGCGCCAATCTTTCCACCACACCGTGATCGCTGAGAATGCCTAAGTTTTCGGGGTCTGTAGCGATCTCAGCAATAGTGGCGCACACCGCGCTCAGCACTTCGGTGTTTGTGCTTTCGAGAAGGCTGACCGTAAGTTCTAGTCCACCGACGAATGCCCGCACCATTTCAGGCGAATCCTTGGCGTATTTGATGCAAGGAACCAGACCAAGACAGGCGTTTCTTTTGATCGTATCGCTGGGATGCTTCAACAACGACCAGACTAATCGAACGCCGTCGTGGATGTGCTCGGGGTCATTGATGATGTCCATGCAGTGTTCGTTCTGCGCGCACTCCATTATCACCAATGGCACATTTTCCAGCAGAGGCTCGTACGTGGAGCTCAGCAATCTGATCTGCGAGGGCATTTGGAATTTTGTCAACACTTTAAACGACACGTCGCAGATTTAAGGCTTTCACGGTCTGGAGCGTAATTATCATTATTGGAAAGAAACTTATGGATTTATCGTGCGTTTAATTCCACCTCGGTTAAAATGAGAGATACAAGAGGAGCAACGAAAGATGTTCGCTCAATGTCTCAATTACAACAGCTATCGAGAAAGTATACTAAGAGGATGAAGATTGTTGAAAGAAAAATGAGAAACTAAATCTAAAAATGAAAGGGAAGAAGATATTTAAGAACAGCGATCACTGTTCAGTTTGTAGTAAAAAGTACACTTAGAAATTCGAAAGTTTCCACTCGTAAATCCACAGCTCAATAGCAAAGGGGCATTTAAGATTGAAAAAATGAAGATAAAATTGATCGTACATGCGAAAGTTTCTCCTTAGCATGTAAAATGCCTTTAGAAATAGAAATAAGCGCATAATCACCAATTTTGGCAGACCTTCGTTGGCTCTTAAGACGTCTCTATTAGTAGGATCCTTGCAACATTCGTACAATGCCCCTACGACGTTCGCTTGCACTTCCTCGTCCTCGTGCTCCTCCAAAAATGGTACCAGACAGGCGACCAAGCCATTCTGGTTAAATCTTACCACGTTCTCTCGACTTATGGCACATTTCCATATACCACCTGTTACTGCAGCCAGTAAACGTTTATTAGCACGAACATCTTTGTTTTGCAAGAGTGTGCATAGTAGATCCAGGCCGGAAATCTCGCGGACCATATCTCTCGCGATTTTATTCGGACCGCATTTGAATATCGCTAGAGCGCAATTTTCTTTCAATTTGATATTGTCGCTTTGCAGGTGTCGCACCACGTCGTAAATGATACCAGTGTTCTCGAACGCTTTGCGAAATACCTCCTGCAAATATGATGAATATTTCGTTTTTTTCTTTTTTTTTTGGTAATTCACGTAATTCAGGTGATAAATAAATCGGTTAATTTGAAATTTTGTGAAATTTTCATAAGTGACATTTTCTCTCTCGATTCTCTCATTGTCCTAGATGTATATTAGATCACAGAGAAGTATTTTAATAAAAATTCAAAGAAATTTTATAGCAACGATATAATGGCCTTACTAAGAAAAAATGAGAAAAAGTTGTGGAACGAGAAGGCACTTACGTTTTTCTTTCTTTATCAAATTTAAGGGTTCGTTGGGAATATTGACCTAAATTATCAAATTTAACACGAACTTATGGGGTGGCCTAATATATTATGAATTCGGAGTGGAAATTAAATATTTAATGTGGATTGGAAATATATTAAGCGTGCGAATAGCGTGAAAAATTGACGGATAATTAGAAAATTTATATTGTGCTAGGAAGAATGATACGAACATTTTAATATTCAAATTTTCGAGTATCTGCATTCCTGTATTTTCAAATTAAAAAATTTCAATATCTCAAATTTACAACACAGTATGTCCATTTTAAGTGTCTGTGTGTAATTATTTCTGTAGAGTATCAAAAACACGAAAAAATCTTTCATCTATTATTCACACGTAGACATTTAAAACGAACATACTGCATATAAATTTGCAAAACTGCAAATACTCGAAAATTTCGATATTCCAATGTCCGAATCATTCTTGGCAGCACAATATAAATTTTCTAATTATCCATCACTGTACGTCCAAGTTTTATTACCATACTTGCACACTGCTGAACAGTTCCCATCATCGGTATTATCAAAGAGGTGTGATGCGACTTGAGGAAACGTTCCATGTGCTTCACTACTCCATACTTCCGTAGATTGTCCCTTACCTTCGGGCTGCTGCTCAAAGAATCTAAAACTCTGGCACAAGCTATCGCGACCGCTACTAATTCCTTGTCAGTTTCGTTCAGATCGTCGTAACGTGTTAAGAGAATAGTGTCTGGCACGTCCATAACGTCTAACTATTAAACATTGTATATTTTTCAGTTAAAAGTCTTCCAGTTGAAACAATAATTATCAATTTTAACCCTCTCTAGGCTGTTATTTCGTATCTACTGCTTTCGCATTTATATGCTGTATTTCTGTATGATATCGTTTTTAAAATAAAAAAAAACATTAAAATAAACACTTTTACATTTGGCGAATTTAAGTCGAATCTTAAAATTATATCGGTAACAAAGTGTTTTCCCCTTTTCGAGGAATTTAATTCAATTGGCCTTGGAAAGGGTTAATATGTATAATTAATTTTAACCGGTTACACAATTCTTCCTTCGTCGCACAAGGTACGACAAAAAGAACTTTTGCGACTAAGGATTACCGCAAGCTTTCACAAACAACGAAACGTAAAGTAGATATTTGAAAAATAGGAAGAACTGCGTTCAATTTGATGCTGATTGATAAAGCTTACAATCAGAGGTATGCCGCCTCGAATTCGTATTTGTTTCCTCGCTTTTCTAATTCTCGCGATAATAGCCATAGTCTCTGCAGCCAGAACCTTCGCAACCAGAGAATAGAGTATCGTTATAAATTGAATTACGAATTGAAGATAAATGGAACTCTGTGATTCTACGTTGGATTTGTCTCGAAGAAAAAGAGTTCTTTTCGTGCAGTTGAGCATTCGGTGAGGTATAAAAGTGTGTGTATTGAACGAACGAGAGACTAACTTGAATATCTCTAGCTGGATGCTTTAACATTTGAATCAACGGTGTTACAATACCAAGATCGATTAGGTACCGTCGCATTTCTGAGGACGTTGCAATCTGAAGTAAAACTGACAAAGAGCCGTTCTGGCATTTCAGATCTTTCGTCTCGAGTAGATTCACCAGGATCTCCAGACCACCCATTTCTTGAATTGCTTTCTGTATAATCTGTGTTCGCAAGAAATTCGAATTGTCATTCGTCTTTTTCTTTATTTCGCCGTTTACATATCAAAGAAGTTCAAACGACACGTAACAATTGGAAATAATAAAATGGTATTTAATAATGCATGGTGTTAGGTTGGCAACTAAATTTGCGACCTTATGTTCTGTTATTTCTGGTTTCAATTATGATTAACTTATTATTGGGAGTTGGTCGAAAATGATGGTAGTATTTTAATACAGAATTTCACTCGTTTCAGCTTGACCGTGTCCGGACAAAGTTATAAAAAAAATCGACTGTATCTTATCCTGCAGTAAGGCAACTCTTGTCCGCATATTGCATGTGAAACGCGGCGAAAAATGGAGGAATTGTATACATTCACCGACCGGAAAACGTTTCTCTAAAGTAAACGACTTTATACCGCATCTTTCCGCCCGAATTCTATCGCCGAGGGATCGAAAAATTGGCAAACATATGGCAAAAGATTATCGATTCAAGTTGAAAATTGAAAATACTTTAATTGAAAATTGTTAGAAGTAGAATTACTGTGCGTATTTGTTGTACAGTTTTATTTTATTTTAAATTGCACCTGTTCAGATCACAGAAACCACCAAAACCCTACAATTCATATTTTTCCAATTCGAACGAATAATTTTCTTCCAAGATATTTGAAGGTCGCCAGAAACGTAGTCGCCAATGTAACATTACAATCACGCGACAAACGGTGAAATTACCCTGCTCGTCAGGTCGTAATCTTTCAAAAGACAGACAGCCACCATGGTCGCAGTTTGATTTCCCGCTTTCATGTATCTGATGAGCTTCTGTATGTGCCAAAACTCCGACGGCACTTCCGATGGCTCGTCCTGCAGGTGTCTCAGCTCATCGTCGCTTTCTGATTCAGGTTCGTCGTTGGAACTTTCTTCCTCTCTTCTTTCGTTGACGTAACGAATTCGAGGTCCGAATCGTTCTCCTGTCACCGATGATATCAACGGTATCGGTGGTTGTTCCGTTTCTATTACCTCCGGAATATCCGGCTCGATTCTGTGTATTTTGAAGAAATTCGGAAAGAAATATTCGACGTTGCAGTGCTTTTTCACTAGAAACGACTAAAATCAAGTTGTTCAAGCGACTAAAGCTTGTAACTTCTTCCTTTTTCCTTTTGCAATTTACAACCTCGGTGAATGCATTTACCGTTAAATGGTTTCTCTCTAAATGACTATGAAAACACGGGAATTCTCGTGGTCTGCCTCAAGTGTTGGAATAGGAAACACGAGAATTCTCGTGATCAGTCCGCAGTGTGTTAAGAACTGTAATTAACGATACAAATGGAATTACGCAACTGCGGAGTGCAATTATACGTAGGATAATAGTTGAAGGAAGAGTGACGTTAAAAAAAAAAAAAGTTTCAAGTAGCATTCAATATCTGATAAAGCGAGAGCGTAAATTGAAGACAATTACTTAAACTACTCGTTCGATTTTTAAGTAAAATTAGCAGACACAAATTTGAGGATTGTGATACTTGGAAATATTACAAAATTAATGCCAGATATTTTTCGAACACCAAAATATATATAAATATATACTTACTGGTGAATTTATTTCATTTTGCAATTTAATTTTAAGTTCAAACACTGACTGAAAAATGTGCTTCGTTTTTATTTTATATCAAGTGCAATATATGTACTTTATTATCGTATAAACTACGATTTACTGTATTTTAGATTTCAAGTATTCAGTGATTGAGAACTTACGTCGGTGTCGGTTCGATAGACATCCTTTTCATATCTTTCTTTCGTTTTGGTGGCATAATTTTTCACTTGCAATTACAAAGAGGTATTACAATTTCTAACTACTTGTTTTATTCAGAGTAAAATGATCCTTTGTCTTGTGCGCTTGTGTTTAGAACTTTGTTAACCTCTGAATTCAACGCGACAATATCGACCAAACAGTTGTTTCGAATATACCATCTCTGCAGATCTTCATTTCGTTAACACTATTAAAATTCCTTTATTTATTCAAATCGTTCACGTAAATCTTCAAATAAATTTTCTCCCATCGCTGTCAGCACAGAAAGTTCTATTTTCATTTCTTCGCTCGTTTCTAAAAGAAGAATTTTTAAAAAACTATTTTTATAATTTCACGTTTCATATTTTCTACTAAAAGAATTTCTTTGCGTGTAAATGCACGTATTTTTGTTCGCGTTTAGTACACGCACTTCTGATTATTAATTAAACGGCGTTAATTACAATTCGACGAATTAATTGCTTCAGAAAATGTTATTGGCTGACCGGAACACGTGATCGACTGATTAAACACAATTTGAAACGCGTTCGCCTTTTGGTGCGCAACATTTCCACAGGAGTGAAATAAAACGAGTGTAAAATCGGAAAGTTTAAAAGTGCACATTTCGAAAGTGCTGCACGGAAATGGACGTTACATTAAAATATAAACTCGCCTGACACGTATATGACGTTTGAATTACTCCGCGTAGAATATTCTGAACGTAGCTGTACATACTTTCACCAAACGATATTTACTTTCCGTTTAAATGACAGGTTTCGTTCCGATTCTCAGCGTTCGCTGTTGCAACGTTAATCGCGTCAATTGAGATTTACAAATGACAGCTGGAACGTGAAAGCATCGATCGTCCTCTATTCGAAAAATTCTAGGTTAAAATTCTGCCAAAATTTCCGGTCCGTTCTTCCATTAACGAAAATCGAACAAATATTTCTGAAAAAAACGAAAAATGTTTAATTTTACCAGTATCGCGATGTACAATTGACTCGTGGGAAAAACTTCGTATCGACGAAATTATGTTTCTGCACGATTAACCGAATCGATGAAAAAATATGCGACCTTGCACGCGCGACCACAACGTAACGAACATTTCTCGCAACGTTAAGTCGAAAGGTAAACGCGATAAAAGTGAATTTGAAAATTCGCGGTTGTAACCTGAAAAATTTTGTCGAATATTGCAGAATGAAGAACTCAATGGAAAAAGGTGGAAGTAACGAAAATTTAAGAACTTTTTGTACAATTGCAAAAAGTGTCAGATGTTCCGTATACACATATATGCTACTCCGTTTTCAGTGGTGTTGCTTTTGATATCCTTGTCAGTATGGCTTTGCGTATGCCGTTGGGGATTCCGGTACAATTTAAAAGATCGAGAAGTAACTATTAAGAGCATTATTTGATACATAGTGTGATTGAATTGATTACCCTAATATCTTGAGTTATAATAATTGTACTCTTTCTCGCACGTTTGTCTCTTTTAGTTAAACGAGTTTGAAAGTAATTTAATAATGTATTTTAATAATGTGTACATTTAGATTCTAACCTGCTTAATTTTGTACTTCGTCACCATTACTTTGTTAAACATGCTCTTTCTCGGTCACATGCAATTTTATTGCACGCAACCGTCAAGGAAATGAAACCTAACAGCAACAAAATTGCAAAAGGTAAGATGGAATTGCTAATATTTCAGAATATGTAAGCAAATAGAACAAAGAGTATACAGGAAGTTGCTTTGGTAAAGTTGTTATGTAGATCTTGTAGAGAATAGAAATAATTACCGTAATATATTTAAATTATGTAATTTCAATAAAATTCTTGCAATTTTATTTGCACATAAGAAACACAAAACAAGGTTAAAATG
>NW_017100265.1:192881-196941 GCF_001263275.1 Habropoda laboriosa | reverse complement strand
ATATTATTTATAATATTTCATTTAGTTATTTAGAAAATATTTTATAGTAACTAGTTTGTATTATTAAATACATATACTGAGATATATATGCTATTCTTTTAGTACATAGATTACATTTTAATGCAGCAGTAAAGAAAACAAGCATACATGAGTGAAATGACACAGTGTATTTTGTAGTTAAAATATATAGGTATTGAGGAATGCAACTGAAAGAAGTTAAGCAAATAGCTAGTGTGGATGTTCTGTTTCAGATGGGTATGCGACGACATGCTCAATTCATAGCTCGAACAGTCATGGTTCAGGATAACAATGTAGAAAGAGCTTCTCGCTTATTGAATAATATATTAGGAAAAGAGGGCCTTTTGGAGCAGTACAGACGTACTAGATATTATGAAAAACCCACACAAACAAGGAGAAGGATTAATTTTGAAAAATGTAAAGCAATTTACTCAGAGGACATGACTAGAAAAGTTAAATTTATTTTAAGAAAGAATAGAACAGATCCATATCCTGGAGCTTCGTAAACCAAAGATCAAACAATATTCTACACCTAAAATACAGTAGTAAAATATTTGTATTTTATCTGTATTCTGTACAAATGTCAAAAAATATATATGTATTAAAAAAATTAATGTGTTTTGTACAATAAAGTACTATTTACTACAATAACATTAATAGCTTTTATTAAGATACAGGAATTGAGAGTGTATACAATAAAAATTAACAGTAGATTATAAGATGAATAAGTTAGTTATGTTATTTGCATATTATAATAGGAAAAACTAGGCAATATGTGGAAGTATTACATTTTATTCCTGAAAATTACTAAATGTAGAAATAAAATTCTTTCTTAGCATTTTGTTATCTTCTGTTATCTTTTGTATATACAGTTACTCACAAAATTGAGATGTTGGTAATGAAAATACCAGTCTTAGATTTTCTACTATTTCAAACGTAACTTCAATTGTTAGAAAAATAGCTTCTGGAAGGAAAGAAACTGACATTTCCGTACGAAAATTAATAATAAATTTATATTGTGCTGGAAAAAGTTTTCGTGAGGTCGGTACTATCGATCTCATAATATCAATAATGTTGTAATAAGATTACAACATTAGTACTGGTTTGAATTGGAATGAAACGTAATTATAAAATTACGAATAAGAAAGTAACGTAATTGTTTATGAGCAAATGATTTATTAGTACAGTATACCCAATATATGTGTGTATCTTTATATGCATATTTAACAAAAGAGGATTTTTTACATCTGTCGATTTTACCATCTTTGATGATTAGATTGTACGTAATTCTTAAACTCACCGTTTTTTTACACGATCGGTATTTCAGAACGTTGGACAGAAAGATACATTAGGTGGAAGGTCTCTGTCTATCCTCTAAGTACCTGGTCTGTGGTTGCATGCTCATAATTCAGAATTACACTTCGTGCAGTGGCGCCACCATTTGAATTACTTCAATCCTCAGTTTCGACGGTGCTTCGTTGGTAAGTTTTACAGTTTCTAAATCAATCGAAAGATATGTAATATTTTTGGCAAATTCTTTCAAACAATTGACGTATCAGTGTAATCAATAAATCAATAAATGTAAATAAAACTGTACAGTTCCATTTAAAAAAAAAGAAGGGTGCATTTGCATTTTTTGTTACGCGCATTATTGCACTTATGAAAAGTAGAATTTTCTTTACCGTTGAACTTTCTCCTCTACAATTTTTCTCTCAATTTTTTCAAACTCGAAGTATAACACGTCCCAAATGCATGACTCACTCTGCATGAAACGTAATTAACGTTTGATGTAAGGAAGAGAAGAAGAAAGTACGAATGAGGAAAGAATTGATTTATAAGTTGAACGTAATAGTTCGACTTGTTTACCGCGAAAATTTTCTCGCGGTTCTATATTCACCGGCAGAATACATACTCGGTATTCAATCGGGATTGAAAATAAACGCGGAAGAGCAGTGAAACTATGCATATTAACTCGAAATATACATACTTTTGTATACCTACATACTTTCTTCCGAGGAAACGTTCTCAGGGACACAAACGAAATTCCGATGCAGGATTTTAATTGGCCTAAATCTAAAATCGATGTCTAATATAGTTTTTGAACTATAGTTTGCAATCTTGATTATTTATTATTATCATTTTTTAGCAGAACGAGAGTCAAGTGACTTTATCGTGTAAAAGTGAATCATAGAATTTTTTCAAGTTAGTGTAGATATTAGATGTAACATAATTTTTGTTATATTGTACAATATTACATAAAATTTCTTAAAACACTCTCAATTTTTTTAGCTCTTTCCAATTTTATTGCAATGTTTTGGTCCTAGTTTGGTCTATTTAAATGAAAAGTGAAAAGTAAGTAATCTCAACGTTTTTATACTCAAAATGATAAGTAAAATTAGACCATCCATGAGACAATTATAAATTTTCCTTAAAGTAGAACGTAACTGTATTTTACAAGTATATAGGTTTCCTGCAAAAATGTAGTCGTAAGAAGATAAGGGGCGCAGTATTTTTTCCAGCAATTTTCCTTATCTTTACTTATGAAATAGACATAGTCCAGGAGAATTTTTAAATTTTTCGTATATACTTTACGCCTAATTTAGTAAACTGATCTCCATTTCACATATACAACTTTTGTAACCTGTAACATTTTGCATAACGTTTTCCCTTTAATATTTCGACGATTTTTGGCGCAAAAATTGAAGCTTTTCAAATTTTGAAAAATAGTTGAACTTATGAAACGGAAGCAAAATGCAGTTTAGGAAGAAACATCTTACGTGGTACGAGGAACTTACTGAAAAGTAATATGTAAAAGTTACAAATTTCAAATTAAATTTTAAGTAATGAAAAATGGTGGAAAATGAAAGCTGTGAATGAAACAGACGTGGGGACGATGATTCGTCTGTAGACTTTTGACTGTGATTATTTTCCTCTTTTTCCCCCATGTTGGAAAACTTGGCACCACTTTCCATTCGTTTCTGCTATCTATTCAATTTTCGCCAAGTTGGCGAACTCGTTGCCAAGAAAACCGACGAAACGTTTTGTCTTTTCCCGGGCTTCAGCGTGCGAAGCAGAAAACACGAACGAAGGCGGTGGAGTTTGTGAAAAAATAATTTAGTAGGATTCTCTTTGCGAAGAAAAGCAAAACGTTGAATATTTTCACCGTAAAGGTGGCAAATTTTTCAAACAGTTTTTTTTCAGAAGAAAAATTGACGGGAACGTGACGAGCACTGATCGCTGTCTTAGCCCCTTGAATGTTACACGGTAGTGTCGTATAAATTTTCTCTCTTGAGAAACCACCGAGAATTCTCTTTCAATTTTCTTTATGTTTCAACTAATTTTGCAATAATTTTTTCGTTTGGGAAACAGTAAGAGTTTCTAGCAACAACTATTTATTTCCTTTTTTGGTGAAGTCGAACGAGGGGGCTCCAACGGTTTTTCGGAGCAACGCGGGATACGACGCGGAGGGGACACTCTGGAAATAGCCGTCAAGCGAGACGGACACCCAAGCATTTAGCAGTCGCTTATCACTATACTTTAATACATTTTTGGTTAATACCCTATGCTGTGTTAAATTTACTTAAGTTGTGCTGACAAATCCTATACTCAAAAATAGGTGTAATTTACTACGTCCGTGTCACAAATCTTTCACTAATATTAAGTCGGAATATCATAAAATAAATAAAATAACATCTCATACAAATATCATAGAATCATAATAATAAAAACTTATAAGAATTGTGTCGATGGTCTATTACGCTTTTTGTAATACAGCATATTCTCCACAAGTGTCAGACCGCAAGGAAGCTAAACCTGACACTTGTAGAGTCAGGGATTACGTTTTCGAGCCTCACGCCCGCCTTTGTAGTTTGCCGAACGTAGACAAGGACAGCGAATAAAAGATAAGCATGAAACGTGAGTCGAGGCAACCAAGTGATTTAAATATCAACATTTTTAATTTTACGTCTTTTTATCCCGAAATTTTTCTTAACATATTGATGAGATTTTTCTGATGAAAATGACATAAAACACGACATAATTT
>NW_017100265.1:192348-192764 GCF_001263275.1 Habropoda laboriosa | reverse complement strand
CGTCAGATTTACAGGTTGCTGTCAGGCGGCCACAAGAAAATACATTTTAAGCATAGGATTATAGTATTATGCTTTATAATTTTTTTTTTTCAATTGAAAATAATGTCTAGCTAGCTATGACGTTCAAAATTTTTAGTTGACAACATTTATTTTATTTTAATTATTCTAAACATTTGAGGCACTCCAGTCACTGATGACCACCATGGCCATATCGAGGAAACAATCTAATGTTAATACTTATTGAGGGATTAATTTAATTTCATAATATATCGCTTTGGATGAATTACAAAAACAAATTGCTAAAAAATTACATTAAATACCTGTACACATTATCCGTCGAATGTAGAGGGAGAGCCACCGTTTGGTTGCCAATTGTTTATCACATAGAGTCGGCCTACCTCCACGAAAAAAAAAAA
>NW_017100265.1:177681-192140 GCF_001263275.1 Habropoda laboriosa | reverse complement strand
TATACTGTCTCGCAACGTAAATTTAAGTAAATTAGGTTGAACTGCACAGAAAATGCACAGAACTGCACAAATAATTCATTTCACGATATTATAACAAACAAACGTTGAATACATTTTTGATTCGTGTAAAAAGAATTATTTATCACGATAAATTTAGCTGTACTATGGTTATTTTTAATCTACGACCACAGGTCAACCTGATTTTTAATCCCTACGAAATTAATTTAACCACGAGTAAGTAACGAGAACGCTAAAACCTATGTTTCCATTGAAGAATATTGTAAAAACGTATAAATTGCTGTATGCAATGTTATAACAAATTGTCGGAAGTATAAATTTTTAATAAAATTGTGAAAATTGATAAATTATACCGTGTTACGATAACGGAAATCTCCCGCGAAAATTTCCCGCGAAATGTTCCCGCCCGACCTAACCGACGATTTTGCTAATGACTTTGTGGAGGGGGTACCGCAGGTATATAAGGACCCGCCGATGTCCCGCGAACTTATTCACCCTTTATACTGGGCCATAGACACTTCGCGGCGTATTTTGACCTGAAGGTTCTGAGATGTGAATAGAGTGGTCGGGGGCTACTAGCTAGTCTATGTCCACCCTGTACACACTCAGCCTTCTTGTAACACTTGTATACATTAGAATCAATTAGAATTTCTATTACTAATTATTAAACAAATTTTAACAATTACCGGCACTCGCTAGGCACGTAATATCAGACTTTAAATACTCGACTTCCAACTTCGGTTTAGTCATAATTCTATTAATGTTATAATAACGTATAATTTATTAATTTTCTGAATTTTATTATTAATTTATACTTCCAAAAATTTGTTAAAACATTACATATTATTATTTATACATTTTTGCAAGTTTCTTTGACAAATAAGTACGTTTCAACGATCTTATTACTTTCTCGTTGTGAAATCAAGTTCGGAGGATTAAAAATCAGGTTGACCCTTGGTCGTAAATTTAAAATAGCCATAGTGAAAGTGAAATTATTATTTTAAATAAATGTTTCTATACGAATTAAGAATCTATTCAACGTTTGTTTGTTGCAATACCATGAAATAAATTGTATTATATATTTTCTCAGTTTAGACTGAATTTAAAGTTCGTAAGGATTAGAAATCAGGTTGACCTGTGGTCGTAGATTAAAAATAGCCATAGTGAAGGTAAAATTATTACGTTAAATAATTGTTTTTATACGAATTAAATATTGATTCAACGTTTATTTGTTGCAATACCGTGAAATAAATTGTATTATATATTTTCTCAGTTTAGACTGAATTTAAAGTTCGTAAGGATTAGAAATCAGGTTGACCCTTGGTCGTAAATTTAAAATAGCCATAGTGAAGGTAAAATTATTACGTTAAATAATTGTTTTTATACGAATTAAATATTGATTCAACGTTTATTTGTTGCAATACCGTGAAATAAATTGTATTATATATTTTTTCTGTTTACACTAAATTTAAAGTTCTGTTTACATGTTATAACAATTAGAATGTAGACGTTTTGCCGTTTCACGGTTTTTCCTCTGTTAATTATGTGTTTATAAATCATTTCAAACTAAAGCAGCACCATGCCCACCCTTAATTAAACCGTCTCAGTAGTTTACCGTAATTAATAATCTATTTTCGGAATTTATACGAGAATTTTTGAATTTTAGTAAATACTAGAGTCAGTGCATCGCGTATTGAAATAATAGCTTATACAGATAATCTTTTGAAATTACTCTTAATTAGGGAAAATCTTGAATCTTGTATGGAAGATGAAGATTTTCAGGAAATATTTATTTTTCAACAATGAATTTTTGTTTTATCGATTAATAACGTACGAAATGATTTTTGGAAAATTTTCTTCGTTTGAACGTTCGTTTAAGGTTCGACTATGATTATCAAATCTCTCGAAACACCGTAGAATGTTCAATTTTAAAAGTAACTTCTTCAATTTTTGGATAATCTGGGTAACGTGTTAGTGTTGACGATACACTTTCGAGTATAGACGTTAAAGTTCATAGAGTGGTCGGGGGCTACTAGCTAGCCTATGTCCACCCTGTACACACTCAGCCTTCTTGTAACACTTGTATACATTAGAATCAATTAGAATTTCAATACAATAGACTGAATAACAATTCATTTTAACTAATACCTATTAGAAATTTTCCTTTTAAAACAAATATAAATCATTTTACCAATTACTGGTACTTGCTAGACATTTAATATCAGACTTTAAATATTCTCCTTTCGGTTCTTTTAAATACAATCAAATAATTTCTTCAATTATCGATACTGACTTGGAATACTCCGCTTCGAATAAAATATTTCGAAATTATTTTGAAGGTTTAGGGAAATAAACATTTGAATTTTAGTCATCGTTGTTCTTCAGACTTGTCGAATAGGATATTGAAATGACTTTGAGAGGTTGCCTTTTCGTTACTTTTCTTCCAGCAATTGAAATTAATTTGAAATTTTTCATATATTTTCTCTGATATTGAATTTTGTTTACTAATAATTTACCATCCAACGAATTTGCATGAATTGCATGTTAAGTAGTTAGTTGATTTATTATTGTATATTGTGAGCTGATTTGGAACGAGTGCACTATGCCCACCCTAAATTAAACCGTCTCAGTAGTTTACCGTAATTAATAATCTATTTTCGGAATTTATACGAGAATTTTTGAATTTTAGTAAATACTAGAGTCAGTGCATCGCGTATTGAAATAATAGCTTCATCCCTAGTTCGTTTATTATTGAATATTTTTACGCGTTTAACTTATGCTTCTCCCCAATTCTCGTCGCGTATTTTATTCAAATTTTCTTATATTCTAGAATCGAAAAAGATACGAATTCGCGATTTTTCTTTTGATTCTTTCAATTTAAATTCGCGGTTTCTCCCTTTCTGAATAAAACTGAAATAAATCGCGTTTCCAAGTACTTTTCGCGTCGTCCAGTCCACAGTGACTCACACTTTATGAGTTTGTGAGTCTTGCCAAATCGATCGGAACTGGGAGGAAGGAAGGATGACGATCTGAGTGGAAGGAAGAAAGAAATGCAGTCAAATCCACGTTGCAGAGCTCAGCTGTTTAATCAGCGAACAGTGAGTTACAAAAATGGGTTTTTTTTCTGGTGATTTGGTTTAGTAGTTAGTTGTGTTGTGTATTGCCAGCTCAAATATGAGCTGACTGCCCCAAATTAAACCGTCTCAGCAGTGTTTCGCAATTAAAAATCGGTTTTCGGAATATATACGAGAATTTTTTAATTTTAGTAAATACTAGAGTCGTTGCATTGAATATTATAATAGCTTCATCCCTAGTTCGCTTTATATTGAATAGTTTTACGCGTTTAATCGATACCCTCCTTCAAATTTACTTGCGTTAGAGATTTGGGAAAGATATCAATTAGCGGTTTATTCTTTTGCTTTATATACATCGCGTTTATTTCATATCTCTTTTCTTTCTTTTTACGTTTATTCTATTTAAAGTTAACTTCATTCTAAAAATCGAGAATAATATAATATCGCGGTTTCCCCTCTTAAATAAATCGCGTTTCGAAATACTTTTCGCGTCGTCCATTCCACAGTGACTCACAT
This sequence comes from Habropoda laboriosa, assembly GCF_001263275.1. Taxonomy (NCBI): domain Eukaryota; kingdom Metazoa; phylum Arthropoda; class Insecta; order Hymenoptera; family Apidae; genus Habropoda; species Habropoda laboriosa. The sequence goes on along the minus strand of NW_017100265.1, from coordinate 188,532 downwards.
TTTGTGAGTCTGTGAGTCTTGGGAAATCAACGACGAGGAACTGGAATGATTTGCGGAAGGATGACGATCTGAGAGGATGGAAGGAAGGAAGGAAGGAGGCAATGCAGCCAGGCAGCCAAATCTACGTTGCAGAGCCCAGCTGCTTAATCTGCGAATTGTGAGTGAATTTTTTGAGGGTTTGGTGGTTGGTTATATATGTGTGTGCATGTGCATGTCGAAGCTGAACTACCAAGAGGTCAAAGAAGAACTGGATGGACTCTACTGCACTAATGGTGTAAACGCCCTCCCATTATTAGAGTATCAAAGTAGTATACCGCGTTAATACAATTTAGAGTCAATTTTCCCATTTACTTTCGATCGATACGAGAATTTATCACGTCGCGTCGCGTTTGATAAATAGCTTCGTCCCTTTTTCCATTTTTGCGTTTCTTTTCTCTTTTCTTTTTTGAATTTTTGCTAAATGTCCCAACTAAAATCAACTACAGGAAAATATGGAGGATAATAAAAATTCGCGGTTTCGGGTACTAAACAAAATCCCTGAAAATGAAAATAAATCGCGATTCGTACTCCACTTTTCGCGCGTCACCCTTTCACAGCTTTCCAAGTCTGGTGGGTCTTGGGCATTGGCTTTGGGTCTTTCAATCTATCATTGTGGGCCACTGGTGGGATGAAAATTCAAGGCTGAGGGGAATTGCAAAAGTTTCGTGGGTCTGAGAGAAGCTTCCAAGTAAATTGTGGATCAAAATCGAAGGCTGGGAGGACTGAAATGGGTCACTGAGGGAATCTCAAAGGCTACGAAATGTGAGTTGCATGAATTATTTATCTTGTCAACCTAATTTATATTCTGTTTCAGTGCTCCAGCGAAATTTTGTTAAATTGCAATAAATTCGCGGTTTTCCTTACTAAATAAAATGAAAATAAATTGCCTGGGCGTTCTTGATCGTAGAGATCAGTTCTCAAAGCCTATTGTTGCCAATTCTGACGAGATAAAAAGTACCGAGAGTACTGATAAGGTTCAGGGTAGGAATAAAATCTATTTAACAGTGTCCACCTGTGTGGTCTGCGTTTAGGGAGTTGTACGTTTTTTCGATGATCGATTTAGGTAAATATTTCGAGCTCATGTAAGCACTTTTCTTTCAGAACTTCATTTCTATGATTTTCTATATATAATAAAGATATCCCAACAATTTATCCTCCTATTCCAATTTAACAATATATTTTTCTTACAGAACTTCGATACTACGATTTTAAATATGAAAATAAAATATAAATAATAATGATATCCTAACAATTCATCCTCCTATTGCAATTTAATAATATACTTTTCTTACAGAGCTTTATTGTATGTTTGAAAAATGTACCTTTTTATCGCATGTTAGCTTTAATTAATTCTAAGATCGAAAACTGTACCGAGTATGAGGTGAACATGAACGAGTGTCTTAACTTTAAGTAGTTCGTAAGATAAAATAAGTTAGCATAAGACAATAGAAAATATTCTATTCATCCGCCGATGGACGTCGTGGGACGCGTGCGTTTTAACTTTAAGTAATCGAATAAAACAACTAATTCTAAGATAGAAAAATTGTACTGAATACCATGTGCGCGCTCTCTTACAGAGATACGCGACTCATTCGTAGCATAATTAATAAAATACCATCTACATTTTCAACATCTTATTAAGGAAGAGTACGAAATTTTTAGAGTTTAAATATTGCATTGGGAATGAGAAAATGATTAGAGTTGCGATTTAAAGTGAAATACAAGACACTCTTTTTGATAAAAGTATCTATTTCCTTTGCTACGAACGAGAATCGCGTATCTCTGAAGATAGAGAGCTGCCAGTAGGGCATGTGTTTTTGTCGGGTCCCTTGCGTAGTCACCTCCTCGTGGTGGGACCTGGTAATTGGTATCCTTTTCCAAAGAAAATTCTCACTTTTGCAAAAGGATACCAAGCTAAGAACTACGCGTACCCGTCGACACTCTGATTCTCACACACAGTTGAAAGTTTGAACTTTAAGTAGTTCGTAAGATCCTACATTTTTTTTTTTTTTTACGTGGAGGTAGGCCGACTCTATGTGATAAACAATTGGCAACCAAACGGTGGCTCGCTAAAGCGATATATTATGAAATGAAATTAATTACTCAATAAGTTTTAACGTTAGATTGTTTCTTCGATATGGCTATGGTGGTCATCAGTTACTGGAGTGCCTCAAATGTTTAGAATAATTAAAATAAAATAAATGTTGTGAACTAAAAATTTTAAACGTCATAGCTAGCTAGACATTATCTTCAATTGAAAAAAAAAATTATAAAGCATAATACTATAATCCTATGCTTAAAATGTATTTTCTTGTGGCCGTCTGACAGCAACCTGTAAATCTGGCGCGACAGTAAACGTGTTAATAAGTAAATGTTGTTCAAATTATATCGTGTTTGATATCATTTTCATCAGTAAAATCTCACCAACATGTTAAAAAAAATTGCAGATGAAAAAAAGTAAAATTAAAGAAATTATATTTTCTTTTACTGGTGCTACTGGTGTAGCGTTACACTCTTGACTGACTGCCAACGAGATAACATGGGCGTAGCAATGACGCAGACCTAGGCGTAGGACCATCTATACTGTCACTTGTAGAATCCAAACTTACTGACTCTTGTAGAGAATTTACTGTAATTGTCGAATATTAGATTGCGTTATATTACTTTAAATTTGGGTTGAAGTCTATTAGAAACGTTTTTTCTGCGTCAATTTTTCTTTGTGATTAACACAGGCCTATGTGACCAATAAGTTGACACTAAAATAAGATTAATTTATGGAACAAAAAAATTCACGAAATACGAGAAAGATAAATAGGCAAAAGTGGGGTGTTATTACATAACATGTGGCAAGTACAGTGCAAGTGCAGTAGAGTAATGCGAAACGGGTAAAAGTTTTTCCTGACAAGAGACTAATTATAAACGATAAAAAATTCCGCTCTTAATAAGGTACACTTGACTACGAACCAAACTTCGTAGGAAGCAAATACTCTTTCAAGATGAGAGTTTCACGTGCTGTTGAACAGCAGCAGTATTTTTTCCAATCACGTAACAGCATAACGAAACTTTAGAGGAAGCGAAACATTTCACGATAAGGTTTAATTACCAAAGATAGCTATTTCTCGGTGAAACGGTACACTAAATTAAACATTAAAAAGCAAAGCTTCTTTTCCTTCCGACTACTTACTTGTTGTTTGACAATTTTGTTTATTTAACAGCAGTTTTTAAAAATTTTTAACTAGTAGGGATAAAGCAGTATTATTGAAAAAGTAAGGAATATTTCTTAATAAGGAGGAAGATAAATAATCTTAAATAATAACAGTATTTGTGACATAATTTCGATAAAAATTTATTTTCTAATGCAAAATACACTTAAGTAGCAGTTTTGTTTTACTTTTAACAAGTGGGGATAAATAAATAAATGAGATTTGTAAAATATTAGATGAATGATACGTAACTTGATATGGCGTCATAGAGGGGTTACAAATACTTAGGAGTACATACACCCATTTCTTTAACCCTTTCATTTTGCGCTGCTGGCCGTTGTAGGCGCTTTGAAAATTTTCTCGCACTGTGTCCTTGGTCGGCGCTGTGAAAAATTCCAGTGTGCTGTTAGCGACTCTTGGCACGCTTTCACCTCAATTTAGTCCTTCATTTTTGCCCTTTGCGCATTTCCACCTTAATTTAACAAAATAATACATTTTTTAATTTGGAAAAAGTGTTCGAAACGCCGAAACAAAAGATTTTGCGGCCTCGGTTCCCGTATACAAATCGTGAAACAAGTTTACAGGAAATGAAAGAAAAGGAAAATTAGCGGAAGCATATGTGTAAAAATCTAAGAAAAATGTAATTTATCACCTATTTTGTGTCGCGTTCATCTTTTCGTAGAAAAGAGTTATATTCTAAGAGCAAGTATTTTGTGAAAAATTTTATCAGATAACGGATAAAGTATTTTATCAGACAACGAAGAGAATATTTTTTGATACACCCAAAGGAAAAATTCTAAATCTCTAACTCCAAAAACATAGGAATTAAGCCCACGTTCGTAAGCACCGGCACGTATCTAATCCCTTGCACCGAAGTTTGCAATGCACACAAGCCATAACGATGCGAACTGATAATTCGCAAATCTTGATGGGAACATGAAAGTGGACAAGTCGCGAATTTCATGATGGATAGAGGAAAAGGGAGACGACGAGCAAACGGACCAATATGAAGGGAACGAAGGAACGAAATAGATAGCGTCTCTGGAGAGAGAGAAATCCAGTTCCAGGCAAACTGTCTTGCCAGCAGTCCGAAGATAGTTTCGAATCCAGATTCCCGGGAGTTAGGCCAAACCACGTTCCCGACCAAAACGTCCTCCGTTCTCGACGGAGTCGATCCTCTGTGTCGACTACGGAACGAGATCTTCCTACGTATGCTGGGCGTTGAATTTTCTACGCACAACCAGACAAACCAACATACGAAACTTTCCTCTTACTCGTTAACCCTTTGCAATCGACTGAGAAGCGACATTAAATAATCAAGACAGAGAGCAGATCTATGGGCCTCCATAAATTTGTTCGCCACAGTGACACAGAGAATACATTGAATATTTAAATAAAATAGTATAGTTTATTTCTACGTTAGTTTGCAAAAATTTCAAAGAAGATGCAACCTTTTCTATAGCAAAATGACTTCTGAGTGCCAAAGGGTTAACACTAGAAAAACGGTTCCAAAAAAGAAAAAAAGATACTATGCAGTAAAACTTAATAAAACGTGTCCATTTTTTCATGTCGCAAAGACAAAATTGTAAGGAAGAAATTTTTACATCCAAGTTAAATTAAAAGGATGAAAAATTTACATTTTATGTAAATGCAACGCCGTTAGATAATCTTCTGGCGGGAAGTGTAATATAACATATAGAACTGAAGTATGGTACCTACTTGTTTTAGAAAGAAAAGTCAGGAAAAGGTTTTAAAAAAGGGCTCTTAAATAATCTCAATAAATAAAGTCATAGCCAATTATATTGTGTCTTTTTTTTTACGAATTTTTATTTACTTAAATAAAGGAAAATAAATACGAACAGTAAATATATTTGCCAGAAAAGTTGGTGAAATTGAAAAGACGTCCGTTGAATTTCTGATTTAATCGTCATTATTTATTAATACTTTTGCACCCTAGAATACATTTGTCTTATAAATTCCTCATGAATATTTTCACAATATTAGTATAAATTTTTAATTACAAGTTTCAAACTTAATTTGAAACTTCGACTTTCGAACTTGTAAACTTTAAGAAAAGTGGATGGTAATTTAAGGGACACCGATGAAATTATTTAATCCGAGCAACTCTCATTTTTTTCTCAAGTAACAATAAATTATAATATATTTCATCAAAGCGCAAGCAGCGATTAGTTTCAAAAATACGTTTGTTGCACCTTTCATATTTTTTCCTTCGGTATGAATTCGTGTAGGAAAAGTTACTCTGTTGTTTATCGTTGTCGATTTCATTTGATTAGAAACTCTACTCGAACGAACGACAAACAAAATTTTCCTAAAGAAACACCGGGAGACAGATTTTCAAACGGAGCGCCAATCCAACTGCTCTTGTAACTTTTAGAGCGCGCGATTGTGCAGCGATTACTCTAGTCTGTTCGCTCATGAATACTACTCGTTAGGTGTACATGGAGAAGCGGGTGGAAGTCCTTGTGCATATTGCAAGGAGGTGAGTCAAAATTGCTTCGAAGAGCGCAGTTAATGTGCCAAGGTCCGCATTTAAATATGCCAATTTGGTGGAAAGCTTGGTTCATGATTGAAATACTGAAAGCTGGACGAACTTGGCGATAAATAGAGCCACGTTGAACTTTGAGCAACAACCTGGTTTTGTAACTTGTTGCAGTTGTTTACTTTGTACAGCGAAAGCTTGGATTAAAAATGTTTCTCCGGCGCGAACAATTAGTAAATTGCAAAGGTAATTAAGATTGTCATTTCTGTCTGATACACAGGGTGTCCTACGTAGGCAATTGTTGCCAAAAAATTTGAAAAAAATATGTTAAGATGTTGCTACTGAAAAAGGTATAAATATAGTCAGTTTAACGTTTCAAAAAGAAATTCTCATTTGTTTGCGTTTTTCATTTTTCGCAACTAGAATTTGCAACGAAAAAATCTGAAAAAATTCCCTCATTTGTGCCTTCGTATATGCAACGAGCCAGATTTTTTTCAAAATTTTACAGTTAAATATAGTTCAACTTAAAAAAGATATTTTTTTAAACTCAAGGAAAGTCCTGAAATTTGTAACGAGTTTTAATTGTTAACATAAATTCAGCGAATCTGTGATTAGTTTAAACTTAGAATATTTCAGAATACGGTCGACTGTAAAGGAATAATCGAATGAATTATGTTCGATGTGATATTTTCAGAATTTTCATTATTCAAATTTTCGAAGATTAATTAAAATTCCGTATCAAAGAGTTTAAATGTGAAAAGTATCGTGTGATCTTTGGCGAGTAACAGGAATGCAGCTGAGAAATGACAATTGGTATCCTGAAAGAACGTGGAAAGCAGAAAGGAACGATTTCGGCAAACAAGAGTTCGATTAAACGAACGATAGAGGAAAGAATTGGAAAAAACCAATCTACAAAGCGTTAGATTTTAGCTTCCTGAAGTATTTTCTGTTCAAGATCAAAGAGTGCGCGAGCAAATATCAATCGGTTCCGGTAGAACGGACACACTTTTAATTGCTATATCTTCCGGCCGATATTCGTGATTATTTTACGTAAAAATGTATCCGTTAAATGTGTGAAAATGCAAGCTATCGCATCTTCGAAAGGTACCTTTTATAATAGCAATTCGATGCTGTGTTCAATTATACTCTCCGTTTAAAATTTTTAACCCTTTCGCGATCGAATTATTTTTCTTAATTTTCTTCTCTTACACACGTGACATTTTAATCGACGCATGTGAATATTTTTGAAATTACTGGTGACACTGAAAAGTGTTGAAATAATAGTTTATTGGTATAAATAGCTTAATATACATGGAAATTAAAAAGTAAAAACTTAAATAGGATATTAAGTGAAAAGTAAAAAAACTTAAATAATGTATTATATACCGATGAAACAAAGTTTTTCAATCATATTCTCAGGTTTACACAAGTTGATAAAATCATGTAAATTATTAGCGTAACACTTCGATAATGCACACGTGCTTCTTAAGTTTCTAAAATAAAAAAACAAAAAAATTAGAAATAAAAGAAATACAAATTTCCATATTCTCCTTTTTAACAGCACAAAAAATCCTTGTAGTGATTAAACAGTGTCCCATTCAATGAATAAGAATTCTTCGAAATACATACTATTATACATGCAAAAGTTGAATATCTTGAGGTTGAGTTCTGAACCCAAGGGTAGAAGTTAGTCGTTGTTTGTGACGTTTAAAATGATTTAACGAAGGCTAGGACGGTTAGAAAAGAGTTTCCACGGTGCAAGCAAGCCGGATATCAAAAAACTTTCGAGACAATATCTTTATCTCGGATAGTGTATCCGCGTAGCTCTTTAAAAAAGTTCACAAGTTAAAATTAGCTAGAGCTTTATGATCGCCGTCCGACATGCGCACACTTAGCTCGTAAAGAACTGCGTTTCCACAACGATAATCCTTTCTAATTTACTTTACGTTCTTTTAAATCAATTTCATCGATAGTTATTTTCGTATATTTTCGGACAATTTTTTGATGAATTTTTATTTCGAGGTTAGAACCCTTTAACCCCTTGTCTTATAGCAACAAGTCGTACTCGTCAAGATGCGACAGAAACAGTTATAGTAATAACAGAAAATAAATTTAATTCTAACTTTTGTTTTAATTTATATGACTGAGAATTAATAAATGTAATTAATCTGTAATACTGTAGCTTTTCTTACGTGATACAATATTGAAACAGTGAATATCTGTCGCTTAAATTCATAGTCAGCAAAAAAAATCATAAATCAAGGGGTTAACGATTTATAAGAGAGTCTCCAAAGTGTAAATCGTTGATTTTCTGTAATTTTATGTGAGAAAGGATTAATGTTTAGCAATAAAAATTTACGAAAAATTATTAACTTTTAACATTTAGTGTACTATTTAAATTAATAGATCTTTTTAATAGCCATTTAACATAGGTGAGTTTCTTATTAGAATTAGAATTTTTTCAACTGCAATTTTAAGGGTTATTTTCATCCCTTAAAAACTTGGAAGTCGACACGTAAAAGAAATACGTGTTAAATATTTTTTCGAAAAATACGTAAGTTTCGTAAAATTTGGCGATTTACACTAGATGACTCTTCTTTGTTAGTTTTACACGTTATTTTTGTCTAAATAACGAATAGTAGATATTATTGCAATCGTGATAATTGTGATATTTTCTAGTGTAAACAGTGGAATAATTACGAAGTAACTTTTATCCTGAATTTTATCGCAGTAGTACGCCATTAGCAGTGAAATGTTATTTTACTGATAAACATGTGCCATTAAAAAGCCATTAACGGCTGAGGGATTACTTTTGCCGCTGTTATTTGCAATTTCTTTTCGAACAGTAAATAATTCAAAACTGTGTTGTTCAGAAAAAGCATTTCGTACACTCGTTACTTTGTCTTCGGAACTTCAATCTTCGTGTTATATGCAATTTACAATTTTATTCACAGAAACGATAAAATTCTCTTATTTCCATTAGAAACTTAAAATATTTCAATCTGATATTTATAACATTTAAATTTGAAACTTATAATATTTAAATTTGAAATTTATAGAATTTCCATTTGAAACTTAAAATATTTCCATTTGAAATTTACAGCATTTAAATTTGAAATTTGAAGGCAGGAAAGAAAGAAATTCTCGACATTATCTTTAAAACAATTTAAATTCATCACCTCTCACTTTCTTTATCGTTAGAAAAAAAAATCTACAGTCACGTAATGCCAGCAGCATTCAATAATTCATTTCAAGTCAGTCACCATTTAAACACGTTTGTTATTGTGCACACCATTTCACATGTTCTTTCATAATTTTCCGCGCATTAATGGCTTTCCAATAACACAGGTTCACTGGTAAATGACATTTTACGGCTAATAGCAGTAATACCGTCAGCACGTGGCGCAAGCACAGCCAAACACCATTCAAATCCAATCAACAAAATTATCGTGACGAGACATGGAGTTCGATGCGTGTGTATAAATGCGTTTTCGACAATGTTTACATCGTGGTCTCCTGTCAGCGGTCGCCTGATAATGTCACGATCGTGTCACGATTCGCGCGCGTAATCATCGATTACGCGCCTACTGTTTCGCGCCATTGTCCACGAAAAATCGTGATTTCCTCGCCTCTTGTACAACGCGAATCTGACGAAAAACGTGAAATTTCTCGCTTCCCTGTGGAAAATTTCATCGCATGATCACGATATACATAGGTTGGAACCGGTGAAATTCGTTTATCGAGAAATGGTAAAATTATAGGTTTCCAGGTAACGCAGATTTAAAAAGCTTACCAAGATGCTTTTAATGGGGTTGGTCTATTGGAAATATATTTAAACGGAGATACTGTTAAATATGCTGAATTATTGGAATTCGTTGATCGAGAAATAAGAAAGTTGTGTGTGTGCATTATTGGCTCAGTTGCCGGGGTTAAAGAATTTCCTTGATAATTTTCGATGTTTTATTACCTCGCGAATATCTTTCTGATAATGTCTGTACATGAAAAATTTGAACAAACCTGGAGTATTTTAATTTAACGTGAAAATCAAATGCTTGTATCGATGCTGTTGAAGTTTGTACCTGTTTTTCTCTCTCTTTCCTTTCGGTAGAAACGGCGAAAATAATGGATATCGTACGAAGTGTACCGTAGTAAGAATAACATTCCCAAAAATAATTCTTCAATTCGAACATCGAGAGAAATGTGTTTCACGTTGCGTATCAAATAAGCTGTTCGTGTGAAAAATTTCGACGTTAATTTTTACCATTGAAAAGTATCGGGTAGCGTGTGTGAAACATGGTGGATTAAAAATTGAAAATTCCACGATGATAGAAATTTGATTACGGCGCCTTTTTGTTTAATTAATCATTTCACTTTAGAAGTAATGATCTGTCAACATTTTACAAATGACGTTCGAAAGCGCGATTCGCAATGAAAACAGCAGCCCGGGCTTTTGTGCAGTCATGTTTCACTGTAAATTTCGATTCAGCCAGCGTGGAACACCTTTAAAGCAAAGTATGATTTTAACAAATGACGGCTGATATCAGGGATGACGGCGCGTGAAATTGAATATCCAATAAAATTATCAACCTCGGCCATTTGCAATTTATATTTATTCACCGTGTTATCGAGTTAAGTGGTAAAAATGAAGTTCGACGTAATTTTAAACGTTTCGTGTAGAGAACATTTTTTTCGTGTAATTGTATTCGAAGGGAACAAAATTGTTCGCTCATTATTATGTTTTCAAAGAATGAAGTTTACGAGCTTAGTCTTGGTATTTTAATGAACTGCAGGTAACAGAAAAATTTAGTAATATATTAGGTAACTTTTCATTGAAACTTCTTGAATTCTTTTTTTAAAACAATTTCGGTTTCTATCGTATTATATCTTATTAGTGAGCATTAGTTAGTAGTAAAGGGTGCAATTATAGTTTTAAGGGAGTAAAATGTATTATGCACGCGTACCTAATATGTTAATAATTATTTTGCAACATTTCTTGCGATTTAAATCCTTATTCGTGTTCTTCAAACTGCTGTTATCATAAAAATTCGTAGTAAGATTAGTTTCACCAAAATGACGAGTAATTAAAAAAAATAATTAAATTAAAAAAAA